>NW_005842342.1:991661-1077485 GCF_000455745.1 Alligator sinensis
GCTCTCCACCCCCCTCTACCAACTCCCTGCTGACACGGGATGGGAAGGGGAGAAGGCAAAGGAGAGAAGTCTAATCTGGAGTTTCCCCAGCTGCTTTCTATCCCCTCTGTCCTTGCCATCATGGCGGTGCTCTGCCGTCCCAGGCCATCCCTGCCATGATAGTGGGGACTGAGGGTCCAGGAGGGGTGGGCGAGGATGAAGCCCTGCGTCCGGCCCTGCTCCCCCCCCGCCGTGTTGTGTCCTGGCCCGTTTTCCCCCCTCCGTCCCCCTCTGCCTCCAAGGAGCAGGGCTGGAGAAGGTGGGAGGCCCTGTTGGTGGATGGCGGGGACAGCACTGCCATGACAATAGGGACTGAGGGGCATTGGGGTGAGGCCAGCAGTGCTTCAGCCCCTCAGTCCCTGCTGTCTTCACATTGCTTCTGTCTGTGTAGAGCACGCTGGTTGTTTCAGTAAGCATTGTGATTGGCTGCCAAGACACCCAATCAGAGTGCAAATAAAGCATTACAGACAGACAGACGGGCTAAGGCTTTTATAATATTAGAATGAATATTTTCCTTCATTCCCAGAGAGCTTAATTATTTAATTTGGTATCTGTGGCCTATTTTGAAACTGAAATAGTCTTTGAAATACTTCCTAAATGCACTCCAAATGTGATCTGTGGCCAAAATCTACTACTTTGGCAGTATGTATCTTTCATGAACCACTTCCAAAATCTGTTAGATAGTCCTCTAGGGATGTTGTAGTTTTCTGTAGTGGGAAAGTCAAACTTCTCATGTGTTAGGGAAGGATGGCATTGATACTTCAGTATTTGTGATCAGGAAGAGGATACTTCTGTGTACTGAAGGTTTAAAATTCAACTAAATATAATCAAGGTCTTAAGTGAAATAATGTATTTACTAACCCCATCACATGATTAAAAAATAACATAATGGGAACATATTTTAATTCAGTAGAGCATTGTGGAAGAAGTAATTTATATCCAGACAGCACATTTGATTTTTTTTTTTTTCTTCCCTTTCTGTATTCCTTCTCTGAGATGCATTTACAGAGTATTTAAAAACAATCAAATGAACAAACAAACAAAAAAAATACCTCCAGCTGTTTTTAGATCTAAAGCACCTAAGAGAACCTTTGACCACACCATTGTCTCCTAGTCCAAGGCTATTGGGGGGGGGGGAGGGAAAAAGCCTTTCCAGCATTCTTTAGATTTGAGCGGTACCCATCAGGAGTAAATGTTAACATTTAATGTTTACTTAAAACATGTCCTTTCTTTCAGTAAGTCTTCTGCTCTCTGGAGCAGCCATGGGACCCAGCACCATGGCAGGCACGAGGGGTGGAGTCAGGAGAACAGAGGAAGGGGCGGTGCCTGCTTTTGGCTGACCCCGGTCCCTGGAGGGCTGCTGCGGGTGGGCAAGTTTGGGGCCTGGGCAGGTGCTGTGGAAGGCTCTGGAGCTCCCAGCTGACTCGGCCTAGAGCGCTGCTCACAGCGGCTGTTCCCAGGGCCTGGGGGGCTCCTGTGGCCAGACCCTTGCACTGGGGGCAGCTTGGGCTCACTCACGCTGTGCCCGGAATACAGGGAGGCCAAGCCGGGAGCCCACTGAGTCTGGTGTCCTGCCCTGGCCAGCCAGCATCCCCTTGCGGGCAGGGTGGCTGCTGCCCATCCCAGTGGAGCTGCGTGGGCTAGGCCAGGCCCCACTTCAGGAGCCACTGGGCACCCCTGCCTGCCCGCTGCAGCCTGAGTCTGCAGAGCCCTAGGGCAGCCCTTGCTTCTTGCCCGGCCCGTGCTCTCCTCCGGCTGGCACCTTCCCAAGGACCTGACTGGGCCGGCCGGTCTGCCTGCAGCATCTCTCCCTGTGCCTGCTTATCCTCGTGCTGCCTGGCCCTGGTGCTTGGTGCCCTGGTGCTGCCCTTGCCCAGGTGGGATGGAGCATCTTTCTATGCGAGTCCCAGCTGGGCCTTCCCTCCTGGCCTTGGGTCCAGGCTTCTCCCACTCTGGGACCATGGGGAATCCTGAGCACCCTGGCCCTGGCAGCTGCTGCTGGGGTGTCACTGCCTCCCTCCACCAGATGCTGCCTGGGACCAGCAGGCCCAAGCCACAGTCTGTAGAGGTCAGACACATGGGCTGTGAGGGATACATCTTCTTTCTCTTCTTTTTTTTTCTCTCCCTTTCTCTCACAACATCCTTAACAAAGAAAGAATACACAAAAACAAAGGTAGTATATGAAGCGTTATTGTAACCAGGTTTAGAATTTTTAGAAAACATGGTATTTACGGCGGGGGGAAGCAACATTTATTAGAGCAGCAGTGATTATTAACTATATTAATATGCAGTGCATCCTGCCATGTACCCCCTGCCTCGGTTTTGTTTTTCTGGCATGCCAGCACTCTAGTACATTACAAGGTAGACATTACAGTTTTTTTCAGCACTCCAGTGAAAAACTGTCTGTCTTGTCCCGGCCCCCCATTTGGTGGCTCTGGCTCCAGCTCTGGCCCAGGGCATGGGGGGAGCCCAGGGGAAACTGCCACAGCAACTTCCCCCTCCCCCACCATGCAGTCTCCCCCAAGTTGGGGAGAGACCCTCATCTTGTATTTGAGTAAATAAAGTATATTAGTTTTTTCTAACACTTCCTTGTCTGTTTTCCAGAGTATTATGGAAAATACGATTAACTGCCCTTTCCTATGTGCTGTATAGAAGGGGGGTAATTTTTTTTGAAAAAAAATTATTAATAATAATAATAATTACTTTCTTGATTTGATTGATTTATTTTATGGGGTTTTGAAAGTGTGAGAATTCCTGCATTCGCTTTTCCAAAACTGAGTATCCGTTTAGTCAGTGATACAAGTGTTCTGCTTTCCTCCAGCTTAAGTATTGCAATATTTCTTTTTTAGTGTTCTGTGTATTCTGACTTCTTTTAAATGGAGTAAGTGACATCTTAACAGGATCACTGACTATATGGCATGATGTATGCATATAGAAAACTAAAATGTCAAGTGATTAGAAAACCCAAATAGTCCAGATAATATTTGGTAGCTGGAGGAGGGGCAGCATGTATTGTTCCTCTAGATTTTTGGGGGGTTTTTTCCCCTTGCTGCTGGAGTGTAAGTAAGGGAGGAAAGAAGAGTAAGTCTCTCTTCTGTTATTGTTCTCTTTTTCTTGGGAGAGAGATCCTCCCAGTCTACTTGGAGAAGGAGAAGAATTCTCTGTAAGCCAAGATAAGATTAATCATGCTTTTGCCTGACTGACAAGTGTTAAATGATTTTGGTAAAAAATAAGCATTTTTTTCTCTTACTTTTTGTTATAAAGATAAAGTAGTGTTTAAAATGGAGCTTTATTCATGTGACTTAGACAAAATAACTGTACAAAATTAAAGTACATACCTATGACTTGTTCATATGCTGCATATATTATTTCATTTCAGGTCACATGAGCTGCGATCGAAGATTCTTTCATTGCAGTTGCTTCTGTCCATTCTGCAGAATGCAGGACCTGTCTTCAGGACAAATGAAATGTTTATTAATGCTATTAAGCAGTATCTTTGTGTTGCACTGTCAAAAAATGGAGTCTCATCTGTTCCAGAAGTTTTTGAGCTTTCACTTTCCATATTCCTTACCCTGCTCTCAAACTTTAAAACGCATCTAAAGATGCAGATTGAGGTATGTTTTATAATGTTCAGTGAGTTGAACGGAAGGTGGGTGGGTGTGGATGTGGATGTGTGCATGTAGCTTAGTCACAGAAATAGTGAATTTTTCTAAGGGTATTGTTTCCCAGGATTCTCTCTTCTATCCTGGCTCCCTGGCAAAAGACTGGTAAAACCTTTTCTAACAAAGAGGCCTTCTCTCCCCTTTGGTACAAAATGAATGTAAAGGATGGTGTCAGGATTCAAAAGTAGCAAAATTCTGCATATAAACTCGTATCAAGCCAGGTTCAGTAATGCAAGCAGAAACTCTGTGTGTGTTCTGGTGTCCTCAGCTCTCTAAGGTGTATATACTGTTTCACTCCTTGGGGCATAAACAAAGAAAAATCCATTTTCATCCTACCAATAAAAGTGGAATTTATCAAAGTCTGGATAGACACAACAGCTGTGAAAGTTTTCTTGCCAGAGGACAAATGATAAGCCCTGCAGGAGGCAATAATATCTGTAAAGGCTTAACCCCGTTGAAAGCATTTGATGATTCTTACAACTGTTAAGCTGTGTATTACTGGGCACCTATCCAAAGCATAAGACTGAAGTCTCTGATTGGTTAATTATGAAAAGGCTCAGTCCACTTGAGCAATATGGCTATACTGTCTCTTCAAGACATTCAGGATTTTCTCCTTTGGTGGATAAAGGAATTACTGGCTTGGTGTTACTTTACCATAACTGAAGGAGTTTAGTATTGCCAGATCCAGGCCAGAAAGTTGTTATGCTCTGGGAGCATTTAATTCATTCATCTTTGTTTTGTGCTTATCTAGGAAAGATGACATTTTAAGACTCCTTTTAGAAGTAATTTCAGCCATATATAGCTGAAGGAGCCAGACTTGTACTTATTTTACTAGAAATAAAGGAGGTCTTAGTTGCAGTCTTGCCTTCAAGGAGAATAAAAATATTTCTGCCTCCAAATAAAATATGCACTTGTTTTTTGAAAGGCAGAATAAAGGCAAAAAGATGTTCCCTTGAAAATCTCTCTCTCTGAGGATGAAGGAGAAAGTATCTGTAGCCAGCAGCTAGGGAGCCTTGTATGCAGCTTTACTGTCACTTTCCTCTGGCAGAGGCTTAAGCAGCAGACACAGCTGTTATGTTTATTTCCTCAGTTACAATGTGCAGCACTATTTCAAGCAGCTGAGTTTTGGGAGGGAAAATTGCAAGTTGTATGTACAAAAGTATCACATAGTTTTCAGAAAATTAATGCATCCCCAAAAGCTTTTAAGCCTGTTGTGTTTATGAATGCACAGGTGTAGCCACTGCAGTAGAAATTCCAGTTTATTAGATCTGTGGCCCCCTAAGTCCCAGTCTGAGTCCCTTAGAAGGCAGAAAAAAAGCTCATCTTAACTTCATATCTCAAACCTTGGTCCATAGTTCTGGTACTTTAATCTTTTTCCCATGGCAGGGGAATTTCTTTTGAGTTACATGCCAGAAAGTGGCCTACTGCACGTAGATCTGTTGGAGAAATTCAGAATGAAGCTAAAGCACATTAAGGGATTGACGAAGGACATGTTCTGAGCAAATGTTAATCATTCACCTTTTGCACTGTTTGTGTATTGGGTAAAGTAGAGAATTCCTATGGCTGTTGTGTAGAAGGAGATCTATCAAGTGTTGTGGGTGCTTTTTAACATACTTGGGAATATACCTGAAAGTAATACTTTTTATCCAATAACATAAGCTTCAGAAAAGATTAAGTGCTTGACCCCACTTAATCCTCCCTGCATGGTCCTCCCTGCATGGTTTTCAATAAGTTCTTCTTATCTGGAACAGTAAGACCATTGTGCTGTATGGGTCTTTTGCCCTCTAAAAGGCCCTATACGGGAAAGATCTTCACCCTCAGTTTGTTCAAGCTCCCTTAGGAAAAATTGCCTGCCATCAGTCATTTTAGACAACGTTGTTGCTGTCTTTCCCCCAAAGAAACATTCCTTCCCTAAAGGAAAAATACCCTTATCCTTAAGTTTAGTCTGCTAATAACATGAAAAAGCATGGACTAAATCTTTTGGAACAAGCAGTATTAATTTTTTGAAAAATCAAAGTCAGCAATAAGTCTGGGCACTTGAGTTTGTCAGAAAGCAGAGAATCTTGAAGATGACTTGTGACTTATTAAAATGCTAAAATAGTTCATTGGCAGGAGTGGTAGCTGACAATGGATTAAAGAGGTGAAATTTCACAAGTACACAATAACAGGGCAGTCTTATGCAGCATTTTATATTTTGAGAGTTTACAAATATAAAGGTTTTGTCCACATAAAAGCTACTTTAGCAGCTGCTGGCACTCATGTGCTGTGATTCTTCCAGGGGTAGCAATCAGCAATGCTCCTTCTTATTCTGTTGGTATGCCCCTGTGAAGCATGGTCGTGTCCCGTCCCCCCCACCCCAATCATGTCATAGCCTATTGATGCTCTTCGCATGTAGGTAAGAAACATGCTCAGTGTCCCAAGCTCATTATTTTATCCAGTCGATTGCTCTGTTTTGGATCTCTGTGACTGTGAAGACAAAGGTCTTTGCTCCACAATTGTATGGATTGAGGCAGGGGTATCATGTATAGCTTACAGAACAATTGCATCCATCCCATAGGTAGTCTGGTGGGGCACAAAAGTGCACACCTTTGGTTCTGCACTGCTGCAAGCCACTGCCAGGAGGCCAGAACTGCGTGCTGGGGGAGGGGAGGGACGGGATGTGAGACAACAGTGGCACAGAGCCAGGAGCATGGGGCTGGAAGGAGCCTCATTTAGGCAACAGCATGGAATGCCCTTGAGCTCACAGCCTTGTAGAGTTGAGGGTGTGCGGCAGTGAGGAGCCTGGGGCTCGAGGGTGCCTGGAGTTCTGGTTGAACATGGTTTAATGCTGTTGCACGTCCCTGGCTCCATGCTGCTGCTTGGGCAGAGTCCTGCCTGTACTGCTATACATATGTGGCTCCTTGCCAATGCATGGCCTTGTCTCTGAAGTACCTAAACGCATCTCTACGCCACAGTATGCCCCCAGACTCGCACTGCTGCCTGAATGTGGCTGCCGCAGATCTAGCCTGGGAGGAGCCCCTGTGGTCTGGATCTGGCTTGGGGTCTGGCAGGAGCTTGACACTCTAGGTTAAGGAAAGATGAAAGAATGGTTTTGAAGAATAAGAGCTAGCCTCATACAACAGAATTGCTACCACCCTTACCACTTGGGGGATCTGTGGCAAAGAGGGTCTTCCTAACACTGTAATCGGGGATTTGTGGAATGTGCTTCCTGATGTCACTTCCTGCAAGCACTGTTTGCAACGTAGTAGTTTCCACCATCTGAAGCTGTAAATTATTCTCTTCCTTTACCTTGTCTCATGATGGTCCTACTTTTTCATAGGAGATCTTTTTGATATAACATTTCTGTTTCTACTCAGAATCCAAACTAATCCAATAAGAGCTGGATTTTTAGTTGGGATAATCTGATGGGCAAGAAAAATATAACTTTCTCATAGTGTTCTCTCAGACAACTTTTATCTGGAGTAGGGGTATTCAACTTGTGGCCTGTAGGCCAAATCCAGACCATGGGATCATAACATCCAGCCTGTGGGGCTCCCACACGGGTCAGAAACTTGGCAGCAGGGATGGGTGGAAGCAGTGCTTGGCTGGCTCTAGCTTCACCCAGGCCACAGTGGGATCAGGACTAGGGCACCCCCACATGTCTAGATTAAGTCAGGCTGTCATCCCTTCCATCCACATACCTGGATTGGGGTTGATTTGTGCCCTGCCCCTCCCCTCCCCTCCCTCCCTCATGTCTGGATCAGGACCAGGGTGCCCTGTTCTTCCCCTCCCCCCACTTCTGAATTGGGGCTGCCTTGCCCCTGCCCTATGCATCCAGATTGGGACCAGGACTAGGCTGCTTCCCTTCCCACCCCCACCAACGTGTCCAGGTTAGAGCTATTCTGCCCAGCCCCATCTTACCCCAGATGGATGGAAAGAGGTCAGGTTGTGCACCCCTCCCACAGCTAGATCGGGTCCATTGGCTGGATCCAGCCCTCAAAAGGACTTAGCACTGCCCATCTGACCTGTGGGGCACCACTGATCTAGAGTCCTAAATGTATACCGTACATTTTTAATCCCTTTTAAGATGTAAAACATACTAATCACGTGAAAATATTTTTCTCCCCCAAGTAACTGCTTAATATATTATCCCTATACATTCACTCTTGTGCAAACCAGAATGTTGGCCTTTGGGGCTGAAATGTTTTATTTAACAAGTGGTTTGTTTTTTTCTTTTCATTGAATATTTGCTAGGTTTTCTTCAAAGAAATTTTCCTGTATATCTTGGAAACATCTACTAGCTCATTTGATCATAAATGGATGGTTATACAAACGCTGACAAGGATATGTGCAGGTATTAAAAAGCTTTTGGTTTTAGTTGTATTTTTGTGTGTGCAAAATGAGCTGTAACTGTAAATACCTCTCATTTGGGAATCTTAATTGTTTCTTGTGCTACCTGACGGGCTCAGTCAATATACATTTCATCATTACAGATGCCCAGAGTGTAGTGGACATTTACGTAAACTATGACTGTGATTTAAATGCAGCAAACATATTTGAAAGACTAGTTAACGACTTGTCAAAAATTGCTCAAGGAAGAGGCAGCCAAGAACTTGGCATGACTAATGTTCAGGTAAAACTTTAAACCTTTACAAATTATGAGTTTTGGGGGACTGATAATTTTAAAAGTGACACAATCGTTTTATTACATTAAAATGTCTGTTCATTTTTTTTTATTTATTTATTTATTTATTTTTTTCTAGGAGTTAAGCTTGAGAAAGAAAGGACTAGAATGTTTAGTATCTATCTTGAAATGTATGGTGGAATGGAGCAAGGATCAGTATGTAAATCCCAACTCTCAGACAACTCTTGGTAAGATGGTAACTGACATTCTTATGTTTTGGCACTTAGTAAAGATGTGCTGCTTAGAAGCATCACTGCGTTTGTGCAACTAACAAGGGTTGCACAAGGCAACCTGGTCCATCCAGTTACATATGCAACTGGTACTTCTCAAGGGTTTGGCAGTTGCACCTGATACTCACAGAAATGTATAAGATCCTATGTTCCAAATATGGTTTGTTACGAGTATGTGTGTATATATATATATATATATGTTGTATAAACTCATTGTACAACAAAGTGCAACATGTCCTGGAAGGCCGGCATTTTCAAACTGGGTATTTTAATGTTTGGCACCTAAAATGACTCAGTTTTCAAAAACGCTTATTACCCAGGGCCCTCACTGAATTTGGTTAGAGCTCTGGTTATTTGCAGTCAGGCAGCTATCCTAAGTGCAGCTCATTGTTTTGGTAAGATAACTGCTCTCTATTTAGAAACACTACTTGTATTTGAAAACAAGGTTTTCAGTTTCACTTTAACTGAGCAATCCTCTTTGGTATTCCCTACTTACTTTTAGATTCTTGGGCCAAACAAAATTAATGAAAGTGTCTTCTTACGTAACAGTAAATGTATCAATGAAGATGCTTATAATTGTAGAACTCTGTAAGAAGCTTTCTGAAAAAGTGTAAAAATAAATTCACTGGAACTATTTTTAGTTTTTACTGATTGGTTGACTTTCAGGAAAACTTTTTTTTTTCTTTTACAGGCCAAGAAAAGCCCATAGAACAGGAGAGTAATGAAACTAAACACCCTGAGACAATTAACAGATATGGTAGCCTAAATTCCCTGGACTCTACAGCTTCATCAGGAATTGGCAGTTATAGTACACAGATGTCTGGCACTGACAACCCAGAGCAATTTGAGGTTTTAAAACAGCAAAAGGAAATAATAGAACAAGGCATAGATTTGTAAGTGTCCTTTCTCCACCTATGGGATGGTAGATTCCCAGTTTCAGTTGGAACTATGAGGATTCCTGTTTTTCTTCCATTCCCCACATTTAACAGTTCCACTCTTCATAGCAGTTCTTCCTGTAGTAGTTGAGTACTAGTAGTATTGCCGCTGAAGCTTGGCAGCAACTTTGTGTTTCTAAACTGAATGAAAATAAATTAAGTATTCCACCACTTTAGCCTGAAGAACAAGAAATTCATGCTGGAATTAAAGTATGTTAGATTTCATATGATAAATAGAATGGTTATGGAATCTGTTTACTTACTAAAATTGTTCCAAATGTTCGGTGGCATACCCAATGGGTTCCCTTAAGCTCAGGCTTGCAGGTTGTCTCGCTGTCAAGTCTTCCAAGGTTTCAGGCTTCCTGAGCTGCCCAGTTCCCTTGTCCAGTGGTTTGCCATGGTTACAGACAGGTTTGGGGCCTTGGATATTTTGCAGCTGTTGAAGAGAAATGGTTTGATTTCCTATCTTGTGGGAATTTTTTTTCTATTGTTCTATATGGGAGCAATTCCATTGTTTGTGTGTGTCAACGAATTCCATTCTTTTAGTCCATTTTAAGGGGGCTGTTTGGCAGAGTACCTTGGGTATTGTGCTAGCAGTTGATAGGAACAAAAAGTAATCATGAAAGCTGAAAGAACATCCCTTGATGAAAGAGATGGGATAGGTCCTACTTGCTGCTGAAGCCTGATTTTCTCCAATCTTTGTGAGAAATCTTAAAGCAGGGGTTGTCAGCCGGTACTTGGAAAGGCCCTAGGGGATATGCAGCAGTGGTACGAAGAAGCGCAGGGCAGGGCCACAGGTACTTTTGTTCTTGCCGCTGTGGGTGTGCAGGGAACTCCCCTATTGTTGATCAGCTGCCAGAGCACCTCCCTCCCTCCCCCTGCTTGTTGACCAGCTGCCGGGGGACTCCGTGCTTCTTGACTGGTGCCGGGGTACATCAGCCAAAAAACGTTGAAAACCCCTGTCTTTAAAGGAACAGCTGGGACTTTACAATTTGACTGATTAAATAGATTGTGCTCTATATATGCTTTAACTGATTGTAATAAAATCAGAGTAAACTTGACTGTCATAAATTGCTTTTGGCATGTCACTTATGATACGAGTGAATTTGACCCTTGGCTACCTAGGTAAAATTGTCATGTATTCTAATTTCATGTTGACTTCAATTTTTCAGGTTTAATAAGAAACCAAAGAGAGGAATACAGTACTTGCAAGAACAAGGAATGCTTGGCACTACTCCTGAAGATATTGCCCAGTTTTTACACCAAGAGGAGAGACTAGACTCAGTAAGGAAATTAACTTCAAATATCTGTATTTTATATTGGTACCTATGTGACTGCATAAAAGAGCAAAAGGAAAAAGGTGCTGAGATTTCTGGACTGTGATTCTGGAAAGGTCAAATCAGGAGGCCACTGTGTCCTCCTGTTGTGCCCAAACGTGAAATGACTGAGTGGATATGGGCTGGGAATGGCCAGTGTATCTGAACTGGCCCAGTGAGTGTTTGTCTAACTTATTATAGTGTATGTTGTGACTTTAGGCATAGCTATAACATTAAATTAGGAGCCTAAAAAGGTGTTCAGTAGGGGTGCACTGATTAAAGATTTTTTGGGCTGATACCGACGGCCAATTATTAACCAGCCATATCAGCCAATACCGATCTGATTGCCAATATGCAAGCCCAGCAGCTTGAAGAAGAGCATCCTGCTGGTAAGTCTGTGTGGGGGGGTGGGGGAAAGGGGTGTGAGGGGGGGAAGGTCAAGGCCTCTGTGGTGAGGGAGGGAATGGAGCTGGGGTAGGCACTGCCCAGCTAGGGTAGGGGATGGAGCCACAAGTGGCTCATCCAGGGAGCAGTGGGGGAGGGATTGCTCACCCCTGGGGGGAAGGCATGAGGGGCAGATGCCCCCCAAATCTGTGTGCAGGATGAGGGCTGGCTGTGGGTGGTGCCCGGCTCTTCCCGGCAGGGGCGTTGGACCGAGGCTGTACTCGTGGAAGGTGGCAGCAGCAGCAGCACTGGGAGCGAAGGGCTATGGGGAGTTGGGGGGCAAACTTTGGGGTGGGTGTAGCCCCAACTATAGCCCCCCTCCCAGCACCTCTGCTGCCCACTCCAAACACAGCCCCAACCCCCCACTGGGAAGAGCCCAGTGCTGCCCCAACCTGCAGCTGGCAGCCTGCCTTTGCCCCGCGCACAGATCCAGGGGGCACATGCCTCCTTCAGGGGTGCATGCAGTAGTGGGACGCTCCCCCATGCCCTCTGGATGAGCCACTCATGGCTCATTCCCACACCCCACCCCAGCTGGGCAGAACCTGCCCCTGCTGCAGCCCCAGCCCCACTCCCTCCCTTACCACAGGGGCCTTGATCTGCGCCCCCCATTTCCCTTCCCCCAACAGACTTACTGGCCAGATGCTGCTCTCCAAGCTGCATGCACACTGCAGCTGTGCCCATGCATGCAGGATTTATCAGCAACATTATTGGCCACATCAGCCAGAAAAACCCAATTGTCGATTTAATGTCAATTTTCCTTTTATCAGTGCCAATTATGATATGGACCAGTGTATCGGTGCACCTCTAGTGCTCAGTTTATGTATATGTTGACCAGCTTCTAAATGCATGGAACCTAGTTTGCTGCCAAATCTCATTATCCCTTTCTCCAAAATACTGAGTTATTTTTAGTGTGATAAACTGTTTTCCTCAACAGTTTATATTTCCCTTGTTGGATAACATTTACAATAAAATGTCTAATGCTTTTGGATAGTTGAAAAGTAGCACAAATATGTATTGCCCTTATTTCTGGTGGAACAGAGATTTTTGTCCCTTTACCTGCCTTCTCCACATATTTAGCCCATGGAGATTTAAATGAGGTGCTAGTCCAGATTACTGTACAGTTTTGTCAGTTCTCATCTTGGACAGAAGAGTTACAAATGGCTGAGTAAATCTATGACATTAGAAGGCAAGAGATCAGGGAATGGATAGATTCATAGCACCTTTGGCTTTATCAATTGCAGGCTGCAATCCAGTATGAAATCTTCTGCCCGCCTCAAGTCTGTCATAAAGACTAACTTGCTCAGCAATACATAATCTTTTGTACGTGACCGCCCGTTTGGTCGCGTGCTATAAATGGACTCCTCCTTTTGATCTGTTATGGCACAACAAGGAATACAAACAGGAATGCAAATATATACTAATATAAATTCATGAAGTGTGTTCAGCCAGCAAAAGCAATTTTTTTTGCATCCAAGTTTGCTGTTTAAAGTAGCTCTGTTTCACTGCAGGAGTAGGAAATGGAGGGATCTAAAGACTTCCCCTTTTGTGCAAATGTTTAGAACATTTTTACCCTGCCTCCAAATCCCAGTAGGGGTTTATTGCCATCACAAAGAAGGAACACTTGTTTTCATAATTAGGTAGGGAAATAAGAAATTTTAGTAAGCTTTTATCATTTGTTTTCAATACAGAAAAACAGAGGTCAAATAATAAAAGCTGATAATCCTAGATAAATGTTATGTAGTCCAGTCACAGTTTTGCATAAGTGGTGCAAAATGGTGAGTGAACAAAATTGGAGAGAAGGAAAAATGTAGGCAGAAGGTACTGGTAAATTGTGTGGGATTAAAAATAGTTATTTAGAAACCAGTGAGTTGTTCTGAAGAAATGTTGTTTTTGATGGTAAACAAATCTATTTGCCATTCTTTCCAGTCCTCAGATACTGCTAGTCCACCTTTTCCTTTCTAGCCCTTACTGGCTCAGCAATTAAGCATAACGCTCTTTCACTGGACATGATCATTCATTTCATGGGAACAGTGGAGATTATTGTGATGGGATGATTTAGTCATAAGTCAGGGGAAAAATTCAATATTTCAAAGGTTGACAGTGATTGCTAGGTGAAGAATAAAGTTTCTTCATGCCATGCATAAGGTCATTTTAAATAAGTTTTTTTTTTTTTGTTTTGTTTTGTTTTTTTAATATTTGTCTTCTGAAAATAAGTGCACTATATTGTTTGGGACTCTATCTTTGTCTCTATCTTCATTTTAGACTCAGGTTGGGGAGTTCCTGGGAGACAACGATAAATTTAACAAAGAAGTTATGTATGCATATGTGGACCAACATGACTTTTCAGGGAAGGATTTTGTTTCAGCTCTGCGCATGTTTTTAGAGGGATTTCGCCTTCCTGGAGAAGCACAGAAAATTGATCGGCTAATGGAGAAATTTGCTGCTAGATATCTAGAGTGTAACCAAGGGTACACAAACATTATTTTTACATTTTCATACTTTTGTGAAAATGGGTAATGAGTTAGAATTGGTAACATCTTGTTGCTCTGCTTTTTTCAGGCAAACACTCTTTGCTAGCGCAGACACTGCATATGTCTTGGCTTATTCAATTATTATGTTAACAACAGATCTTCACAGCCCTCAGGTATGTTGCTGTAAATATATTTTCGTAGAAATTCTGTGGCTTAACATGAAATCATTCAACAACTGTGGCAATGTATTTATAATAACTTTGTTCAAATCTGTACCAGTACTAGTGTAAGAATTCTAGTAGCATGTATCTATGCTGCTTCTAAATAATGTATATAATCCTTCTTTTCAATTTAAGGCTCCTAATAAAGTAATAAATAGCATAGTCTATAGAATCAGTGGATTAGCCAGTGTTAAGATGACCTGTTTTAATTCTATGCCTGTTGACTGATTTTGGTCTTGTTTGGGTCTCTAGTGAATGACCATCATTATTGTAATAGCTACATAATTTTGTACTATTTAGTGCAGGTGACAGTTTAGTTGTGTGTAAGTTAAATTTTCTCTGGTTTGACAGAATTAATATTTGTCCCTGTGGAAGTTTATAAGATTTGCCTACTCTGCAATCAGCATCAGCATGTACAGATACCTGACATTTACTTTAAAGGAGTTATCCAGGGTACAGGAGGCAATCACGCCACAACAGCTTAGAGCTCCTTTAAGGGCTAATTTGCCCTGCCAAGAAACAGGTTGTTTCTGGACAAAATAGGAGTATGATGTGATGTATTAATATAGCTTGAGAGTCTTCAGTAGCAAGCCATTTGTGCTTGTCTCTGTGCCAGTTTTGTGACTTGCTTTTCTGAGAGGATGAGCATTATTCTAAAATCTACAAATGAAAAATTACTAGTTATCCATAACTTGTTGGATAAATTTGATTGGATTCGAATTTTTGGCTCCTAACATTTACAAATTTCTTCCTGGGTTCTAGGTAAAGAATAAAATGACTAAGGAGCAATATATCAAAATGAATAGAGGTATCAATGACAGTAAGGACCTCCCTGAGGAATATCTATCTGCTATCTATAATGAAATAGCAGGAAAGAAGATCTCAATGAAGGAAACAAAGGAATTGGCAATACCTACAAAATCTAGTAAACAAAGTAAGTATAAGTAGTATGTCAGTTTTCCAAGTTGCATAATGTTATACATAGCTCTTCCAAATCAGTACACATTCCTGTGCCTCAACGCTCAGGCCCAGTATTGTAAGTAATGCTCATTTGTTCAATACCAGTAGAAGTGTTGGTGTCATGTAGTACATTTAACACAGTACCTACTCTGAAGAAAGCACACAATAAGAAACATACAGAATGGGACATGCTTGGAAATCTGTAAAGACAGAACAATCCAAATGAGCCCTTTTTATAAGTTCACTTCTTTATAGTCTGTTTTTGTTAGAATAATGAATGCTGTTTTCTTTTAACTTAAAATTTAAGACCTAGAAAAAGCCTCAGGCCTCTGAACTTATTTGTGTTTTCTTGCACTTTAACCATGTGTTACTCACACACCCACACCCTCCCCCCCAACTTAATTGGAGTTTTAGAAATACTACAACTTAGTATGCTATAAAATGGTAAAATATATATTTATTATTCATTATATGGTTAATGCTTTGCTCATTCGTGTCAAGCTGCACTAAGATAGCAACTTGAATATAATTAAATACTCAAAATCCAGCACTTAA
The DNA here is from genome assembly GCF_000455745.1 of Alligator sinensis. NCBI lineage: Eukaryota > Metazoa > Chordata > Crocodylia > Alligatoridae > Alligator > Alligator sinensis. The sequence continues at coordinate 1,007,158 of NW_005842342.1, forward strand.
AGTTTATTAAACAAATCTTTAATGGTTTGGATACAAACTTTTTCTTTATCAAAATATAACATACATATTTATTAAATAATAGTACTAACTATTATAGTGGTAGAAGAATGAACTATGGTTAGGCAATTAAACCAATTATTTCAGGTCACCCTGGGGAAAATTTTCTAAAGTGCCTATGTGAAATCAGCTAACGTTTTGAGCTATTTGAACTTAAGTTACTACTTAGAATTGCAGTATGTGGTAGGCAAACCAAAGATTAAAAAACAGTAAATTTTACTAATCATAGAATCAGGAAATTAGGATTGGAAGGGACCTCAGGAGGTCATCTAGTCCAACCCCCTACTCATAGCAGGACCATCCCCAACTAGATTATCCCAGGCGGGGCTTTGTCAAGCCAGGCCTTAAAAACCTCCATGGATAGAGATTCCACCACCTCTCTAGGTAACCTGTTGCAGTACTTCACCACCCTCCTAGTGAGTTTTTTTTCTTTCTCTAAATATCCAATCTAAACTTCCCTTGCTGCAATTTGAGATTATTGCTCCTTGGTTTTCATCTGTCACCTCTGAGAACAGTCTAGCTCCACCCTCTTTGGAACCACCCTTCAGGTAGTTGAAGGCTGCTATCAAATCCCCCCTCAGTCTTATGTTCTGTAGACTAAATAAGCCAAGTTCCCTCAGCCTCTATTCAGAAGTCTTGTGCTTCAGCTTGCCGCTCATTTTTGTTACCCTCTGCTGGACTCTCCAATTTGTCCACATACTTTCTATAGTGGGGGGCCCAAACTGGACACAGTACTCTAGATGTGGCCTCACTAGTGCCAAATAGAGGGGAATAATTACTTCCCTTGATCTGCTGGCAATCTCCTACTAATGCAGCCAAGTATACTGTTGGCCTTCTTGGCAACAGTTGCGTACTATTGACTCATGTCCAGCTTACTGTTGTTCCCTGTAATCCCCAGGTTCTTTTCTGCAGAGCTGCTGCTTAGCCAATGGGTCCCAAGCCTATAGTGGTGCATGGGATTGTCCTAAGTGCAGGATCTTGAATTTATTTTTGAACATCATGAGATTTCTTTTAGCCCAATCCTCCAAATTGTCTGGGTCACTTTGAATCCTAACCCTACCCTCCGGCTTATCTACTATACTCCTCAGCTTGGTGTCATCTGCAAACTTGCTTAGGGTACAGTCCATCCCATCTTCCAGATATTGGCTATAAAAATACTGGTTAATAAAAATTGAACAAAACTGGTCCCATGGCTGACCCTTGGGGACACTCTACTTGATACTGGCTGCCAAGTAGACATCGAGCCATTGATTTCTACCCTTTGAGCCCGACCATTGAGCCAGCTTTCTGTCCACCTTTACAGTCTATTCATCCAATCCATACTTCCTTAGCGTGCTTGAAAGAATGTTGTGGGAGACCTGTATCAAAAGCCTTGTTAAAATCAAGCAAGTGTGGCGGGCCAGTAGGGGGAGCTCCTGCATTGAGCCTCCCACCTCACTACGCCCGTCCACCTTCCGTACTCCACGTGTCTCTCCAGGGCCACCTAAGTCCTGGCAGACCCCCTTTCGAGCCCCACTGCAGGACCGGGCTCGAAAGGGAGTAATGTGTGCTGCCACCACCCCAAGAAGGGACTGTCTGGGTCCTGTGTCCTTGGGGAAACACAGGCCTAATAGTCCTATGGGTACTCGACCCAATACAAGAACTTGGGGCACTTCCCCAAGTCGGGGGCCAAAAAGCATAGTCTCCCATAGTCCACAGACCCAAGGGGCCTCCTGGGCATAATTAAACCCACCCCTCAATAAGTCTCCTATACCAGTCACAAAGAACTTTATTGGTTACAGAGGGTAGGGTTAGAATAGGGTACAGGGTAGAGCAATATCAGAGAAATCCAGTAGAGCAAAATCCTGTGGCTGGGATAGATGCAAGATCAAAGGCTGAGTTACTGCAAGCTATATATCTAGTTGGATCTCAGTTAGCTTACTCTCACAAGTATCATCCAGAGGCTGTTGGAGATTCCCTCTGGAGGCAAGCAGTTCCTTGATCATGAGTTTTAAGAGAGAGAGCAAGTTTCAGATGGTACAGCTCTTCTTTGTTCCTGAGTATCCCTCATGGCTGCTGCCTGCCTCCTCCTGGCCAGGCTAAAATCTACCTGATCAACGCATCAAAGAGCTACTCAGCACAGCTCACAAAGACACTCTCATGGACCCAGAGGGACAGACTTCCATCTTCAACTCCCTCTGTGCAAAAATGAAGTTTATTTCTGACCTATGGGGACTTTTTATCGTCTTGTACCATCTACACTTTTCCCAGAGCCTGACGAAGGGACTTTGATTCCCGAAAGCTTGCAGAAAAGGACAATTTTCTTGCCATTTTCCAGTTGCTCTAATAAAAGGTATAATTTTGGAACCAAGAGTTCTAGTTTTTTGTATTGCTAAAATTAAGGTATATCAAGTTCACTGCTTTCCCCAAAGCCACAGAGCCATTCATCTCATCATAGAAGGCAATCAGGTTGGTCGGGCATGAGTTGCCCTTGGTGAATCCATGCTGACTGTACCTAATCACCTTGTTCTCCCTAAGTGCTTAGAAATGGATTCCTTGAGGACCCTCTGTGACTTTTCCAGGGACTCAGGTGAGGTAAATTGGTTTGTAATTCCCTGCATCCTCTGTCCTTCCTTTCATTAAACAGGGACACTGTTTGCACTTTTCTGATTGTCACAAGTTTTCAAAAAGAATAGCCAGTGGCTCTGCAATCACATAAGCCAACTCCCTCAGCACCCTTAGGTGGAAGACCATATCAAAAGACTTGCTGAAATCAAAATATATTGCATCCACCAAGCCCGTCATCTTATCAAAGAAGACAGTCAAGTTGTTCGGGCATGGCTTGCCCTTGGTGAATCCACGCTGACTGTTGCTAATCACCTTCTCTTCCAAGTGCTTAAAAATGGATTCCTTGAGTACCCGCTCCATGATTTTTCCAGGGACTGAGGTGAGGCTGACTAATCTAGTTCCCCAGATCCTCCTCCTCCTCCTCCCCCTTTCTTAATAATAGGTGCTATATTTGCCCTTTTCTAATTGTCTGGAACCTCTCCCAATTGCCACAAGTTTTCAAAAGATAATGGTCAGCATCTCTGCAAACATATCAGCCAAATCCCTCAGCACCCTCAGATGCATTGTATCCAGCCCCATCGACTTGTACATGACCAGCTTTTCTAAGAAGTCCTTAGCCTGTTCTTTCATCGCTGAGGGCTGCTCGCCTTCTCCCGAAACTGTGCTGTGCAGTAGAGTAGTCTGGCACCTGACCTTGCCTGTGAAGACCAAGGTAAAAAGGCATTGAGTACTTCAGCCTTTTCCTCATCATCTGTCACTAAGTTACCTCCCCCATTTAGTAAGGCACCCACACTTTCCCTGACTTTCCTCTTGTTGCTAACATACTTGTAGAAACCCTTCTTGTTACCTTTCATGTCCCTTCGTAGCTGCAACTCCAATTGCACTTTGACCTTCCTGACTTCATCCATGCATTCCCAAGCAATATTCTTATAATCATCCTAGTCGCTTGTCCAAGCTTCCACTTCTTGGAAGCTTCCTTTTTGTGTTTAAGCTCACCAGAGTGTTCCCTGCTAAGCCAAACTGGTTGCCTGCCAGACTTGCTATTCTTCCTGCACATTGAGATGGCTTTTCCTGTGCCCTCAGCAAGGTTTCTTTAAAATACAGCCAGCTCTCTTGGACTCCTTTTCTGCTCATACTGGCCTCCATGGGGATCCTGACCATCAGTTCCTTAAGGGAGTTGGTCTGCTTTTCTGAAGTCCAGGGACCATACTCTGCTGTTCTCCTTTCTTCCTTTTGTCAGGGTCCTGAACTTGATCATTTTGTGGTCGCTGCTGTTCAATTTGCCATCTGCTTCTACGTCCCCCACCAATTCTTCCCTGTTTGCGAGCAGCAGATCAAAAAGAGCATGGCCCCTATTTGGTCTTTCCATCACTTGCACCAGGAAGTTGGCTCCAGTGGTCTCCAAAAACTTCCTGGATCGACTTGCTGTATTGCCCTCCCAACATATGTCAGGGTGATTTTAAAGTCCCCCATGAGTGTTAGGTTTGACCTAGAAACCACTACACATAGCCCAAGCAAAAGTCTCTGTTCTGTAACTAATGCTCAATTGCAATGATAAGGAGAAGACAGTCTTAGATAAAGGAGACTTGAAAACAAAAATAAAATTAGTGGAGTAGGGCAAAGAGCTGATTTAAATATTAAGATTCACACCCCTAGGTGGGGAGAAAGTATGCTAATGAAACATACATGTATGGAAATGAGATACATAGCTAAAACACAGGTATAGAGACATGCTCAGTAAAGAACTCCTTGCGTCACTCCCTTATAACCAATTAGCAAACAAGAATGCTTATGAAGGTCCAATACTCCTGTATAAAAGATGCTCATAATTAAGAATCTGTGTGCTTGTTACGTGAAATTATTCCGCTTGCACCTTGTATTGCTAGCAATAAATCTTCTTTATACTTTCACCCCTGGTTTTATTGGCTTTTGCATACCGGGCACAATCCCAGACTTGAGCTGGGGCTCAACATGAGGACCAGAGCCTGTAATATAGAAACTTCTGCTAGTTGTCTGAAGAAAGCCTCATCTACCTCATCTTTCTGGTCTGGTGGTCTGTAGCACACATCCACCGTGACATCACCCTTGCTCTTCCCTCTTACCTTAAGACTTTCGACAGACTGATCTGCAGTTTCATACTGAAGTTCTGAGCAGTCAGACAGCTCTTTTGCATACAGCACAACTCTTCTCCCCTGCCTGTCCTTCCTGGACATTGCGTACCCATCCATAACAGTACTTTAGTCATGCGAACTATCCCACCAAGCCTCTGTTATTCCAATCTCATGATAGTTCCTTCACAGTTCTTCCTACTTGTATCCCAGGCTCCTTGCGATCATGTACAGACACCTGAGGTAATAGGCAATTGCCCTACTTTCTCAGGAAGAATGAGGAGGCCTCCCCTGTTGCCTGCTCCTCCTTCTGCTTTCTCCAGTTCTCCCACTTCCTTCAAGGCTTTGGTCTTCAACCCCCAGAAAACCTAGTTTAAAACCCTCCTCACTAGGTTAGCAAGCCTGTGTGAAGATGCCCTTCCCTCTCTTCATCAGGGAGATCCCATCTCTTTCTAACAATCCTTCGTGGAATAACATCCCCTGGTCAGAGAAGCCCAGTTTCTATTGACGTCACCACATATGCAGCCATGCATTGATCTGCAGGATGTCTCTGCTCCTGCCCAGGCCCTTAACCCTTGACCAGAAGGAGGAGGAGAACACTACCTGTGCCCCTGTCTCCTTCACCCTTGCACTTAAAACCCTGTAGTCTTTTTTTTTTTTTTTATCTTCTCAACTTCACCCCAGGCAGTATCATTGTTGCCCACATGGATGAGCAGCATGGGGTAGTAGTCAGAGGGTCACACGTGTCTTGGTGATCCCTCCTTGGCTTCTTGAGTTTGGGCTCCAGGCAAGCAGCAAACCTCCCAGGACAGCAGGTCAGGCTGGTAGATGGATCCCTCTATCCCCTGCAGAAAGGAGTCTCCAACCACCGCCACCCATTGCTTCCTCTTTGTAGCACTGGTCTCGATCCTTGCCTTGGGGATTCCTGGCTTGGCCTCTTCAAACAATTTTTCCAGATGGCTCGGACATGTCCACATCACCATCTTTCAGTTCATTGCCTTCTGAGAAGTATTTTTCATAGTGTTGTTTCATTTGGGCTACCAGGCATAGCATGTTTGTTTCACTGTTTATATTTAGTACCTGTTCCTCTTTTTCCCAGTAGAACAGGAATTTCTTGAAAATATTCCCAAATAGCATCTTTTTTGGTGACCTGCAACCACAGCAGTTTACATTCAACAGAATATTGTTTCTTTATACTATCATGAACCCAGCGTTGGTCCTCTCTGTTGCACATAATGCTCCTTACTCTGCTCCCTTCTCCACATGATAAATTAACAACAAACCAAGACTCCTCCTCCCTGTGACACATACCCACCACACCTTTGCCCCTCCACCCCAACCTTCTTCCTTAACAATCCATGATTTTAAAAATTGTAACCCTCTTGTCTTGTGTGCTGCAGTATTTTAGTTTAGAGACATGGATAGAGCACTTGAAGTTAATGTTTACATCTCTGTAAAATATGCAAAGGGACCAAGAAAGGCCATTTAACTGAAGTACCCAGAACCATTCAAAAGTAAGGGGTTGGTAGTTACTGAACAGATGATTGTGTTTCTATAAGTTGGAGAACTTCTTCATTATGGGTGTAGAATCCTAAATATTCATAACTTGAGAGCTCAGCTAACCAGATCTCAGATATAGCAAATGAAATGGGAGTTTGATACCATGCAAGTGGGCTCAGTGGATATTCCTGAACCAGGAATATACATGATGGTGTCTCCTGAAGTCAAAGCTCTGGCTCAGGTCATTGTACTGCATTCAGGATTTCCCTTGTATGTTATCAACACAAAAAGTTGCTGGTAATGTGTATTTCATAAGGGAATACATTATGATCTTTTCTTACTTAATCTTAGCCTGCAGTATTGAGTTGTCTATAAATTTCTCTTTTGTGAAAGTAGCTGAATTTATACCTGGTTTCTGGTATTTCTTCGTAGGGTAGGTCTCAATTCGGGTCAGAAACTTTCTCTGATGTTATGTTGCCATTTAAATGTATAGATTTCTCTGTTCATTAAAATTTAAGGTTAATTGGTTTATTTTGATTATTAAATTGATGTAATTTGTTTATTATACTGTAACCTTTTGAAATATAAGTGTTTAATGCATTTAAATAACAATACAAGTTACTTAAGAGACTTGTTGGACAGAATAAAATGTTTTTAAAAAATGTTTACAGGTGTGGCTAGTGAAAAGCAGAGAAGACTTTTATATAATTTGGAAATGGAACAAATGGCAAAAACAGCAAAAGCCCTTATGGAGGCAGTAAGCCATGTTCAAGCACCTTTTACTAGTGCAACACATTTGGAACACGTGAGACCTATGTTCAAGGTGAGATTCATATGTTCTTTACTGAAATTTTAGTGAGATGCACACTCAACTTAGTGTTATGCCTTTTATGGGAATTTGTTGGAAATACTATAGGGATTCATTCTGAGGTTGTGTTTGGTCTCCCAACATTTCTAGAAGAGAGTAGTTTGTTGAGTTAAGTTACTTTACAGCATTATTTGAAGATATTGGGGGGGAGGTGGGAGACATGGGGGCAGAACTAGACATAGGACTCCAGATGTGGCCTCACCAGTGCTGAATAGCTGGCAGCTCTCCTACTAATGCAGCCCAGTGTACTATTAGCCTTCTCTGCAAGAAGGGGGGTACCCTGTTTGACTCTTATTCAGCTTATTTTCCCCTAGTGGTAAGATGCTCCCCCATCTAGATTTCTTTCCCCTTTACCATTTTTAACATGTATCCATTACTCTCCCACAGTCAAAGCCCTAGTTGCTGCCAAAGCTGTTGGATATGTTATCAGTTTCTGCTGGTATAAAGACCCTTTTTAAGGTTACAGCTACAAACCAGCTGGGAGATTACCAGTAATGGGCTCTGCCACTTTTGCTTTAGCCAGTAATCCAGCATTTAACATGGTCTAGGAATCATTGGAGCTATTTGTATGTAATTTAAAAACTTGATAGACTTTTATTATCTCTCCTGAAATTCTGGTGTCTTATAGGTTATATTTCTTATCATCCAACACTCTAACAAGAATAATATCTAAAGATCCTGTTGGTTCTTTTGTATACATTTTCTTTTCAATTATAAGCAATTGTCCATGCCTGAAATCGTGTGCCTCATTAAAAAAAATAGGTGAGAAGTTGCTTCTCTATAACCTTACTAGGGTTTTTTGGCTTTGTGTTTTTTCTTATCTGGAAAGCTAGTAGCATAAGCCTTTTTTTTCCCCATCTAATTTAGGAAATAAGGCCCAAGTGTAATATTTTCTATAATCCGCTTATATAGACTAATTCTAAATTATGTTCTTGACCAAGTTCTATTAATCAGTTCAGGAGAACAAACAGTTAGATATATGCAATTTTACTCATGAGCTCTGTTAAATGCTTGAATTCAAATATAAGAATAGTTAAAATCAGTGGTGATTTATTAGGATATATAAACATATTCATAAATGCTTTAAAAATCTGTAATTGGCTAGTACAAATTAAGGAATGGGAAGTTAATAACCTTCCCCTTTCTGTGTGACTTACTTTTTTTTAAATACTGATCCCTTCTAAAAGATGGCAATTTTATATTCTATTCTCTTTTTGAGAGAGAGACAATACTGCACTGTGAGCTACCAGCAAGTATATCACTTCTGTGTCATGATTCTTTTGTTTTAGAAGTCTGCTCCATCACTATTCAGATTCATAATATAATAATTGCCACCCATAAACCAACTTTGTCAGCAGGCATACAAGGAGCTTGTGGATGAGATGTTGGAACAGTGTTTGGCTTTCCAGCAGAACTATCAAAATTAGTTTTAGTGAAGCATTTTTGTTTTTATGAAACAGTAAACATTGATGCAAGCAGTTCAACTTTTGATCCAATTCCCTTTTGAATTTCCAGCTGGTACTTTTGGCACCCATGTCAAAAATGTTATCTGATTTAACTACACCTGTAGAAGTTTAATCTGTAATCTTAGGTCTCATAAATTCAGGTAGGTCAAATCTTAATGTGTCAGAACACTAGGATTGGAAGAGGCCTCAGGAGATCATCTAGCCCAATGGTTCTCAGCCCTTTTTGTAGCAGGGCCCATTTGCAAATATCAATGGCCAGTCTTAACTTAGTGCCTCTCACTCCTGATCCACTGCCTCCCAGCCCCCCAGTGTGTGGACCAGGGGGGTGGGTGTATGGGGTGGGGAGGGGTATGTGTGGGGCCTCACAGGCCCCAAGGAATCCCTTGCAAGCTGGAACTTTGCCAGCCTGCAAGGGAAAAGCCAGTTTCCCACATTTTTCTCCTTTAAAGCTAAGTACAGACAGTCCAAAAGTCCAAGGCTGAATTGATTCAGTCTTTGCAGGTTAGTCTAAGCTGCAGAGATTTAAATTAAGACAAGTGAACAGATATTTAATTTTGATTTGGGAAATACAGCCACATGCCTGCAGTGGCTCAGGCTTCCAGGTACCTCTGGGACATATAGTTCACAGTTGCAGCCAGCAGTAAGTTTCAGCAGGGGGACGGAGCATTTAATCCCCCTCCCTACCCCCACATTTCCCCTGCAGACTGAGCTGCATCCCCAGGTGAGCTTGGCCCCAGCCCTTGTCAGCCAGCCCTCACTGCTCCAGCTAGGGAGCAGAAGGGTGGAGCCAACCCTTCTCTGCTGGAGCAGACAGCTGCCCAGGGCTTCAAAGCATACTGGGATGCTGGGGGACTGTGATTTTAACTTGAACCAGGAAGGGGTCTGGGGCAGAAGTTTCATAAACCAGTTTGACCCAAATCAGTTAAGTCTGTTACTACATTCAACCAGGTTTATCTTAAACCAGATTCAGCCATTTTGAAACTAGTTTATGTACCCTGAGCTTCTGTTCTGTTACAGGTATAAGCCTGTTTCTGATCACTTAAACTAGTTAAACAGAAGTTCCTAGCCTAGAGGAGAATCCATTTTTAAAGTTTATTCACTATCCTTTTATATATTCTTGTGACCCACTTCTGAGTCATGACCTACTGGTTAAGAAATGCTAAGATTCTAGCCTAACCCCATACTCAAGACCAGAAACATCCCCAACTAAACCATCTTGGTCAAGTATCTGTATCTGACTTGCTCTTAAAATCACAAAGGATGGAGATTCCACACCCTGTTCAAAGAGTAACCAACCTCAAGTGAGAAAGTTCTTCCTAATGTCCTACTTAAGTTTTCCCTTGCTGCACTTTAAGAAAACTGTTCTTTGTCATGTCCTCTTTAGCCATCTCCAATAATCCATCTCCATAGTCCCTTGAAAAAAAGAAAACTGTCACTAAATCATTGGGTGGTAATTTTGAATTCATTAGTGATTGTATGCTTTAGTTTGGGGTCATCAAGCCACTGGAGTGGCTGATGTTTGGATGAGGTATAAAACCATGTCGCTCTCCACTCCTGTAAGAGAGAGGGTTCCTTTGGTCCTGTTGCTCAATGGCTTTTGCTACCACTGCATCTGTTTCGAATCTGAGGGGATTATAAATAGTTATTACTGGGACCACTCCAGTCATGCTGGGGCTCCTGGGAACCCTAGCTTCTTGTAGTTGGGATGTGTAGCTGTGTGCAACCATGGCAGATCTCTACTGTTGTTCAGATGCGAGATCATCTTAATCGGTGGATTAGGGAGTATAAATCCTTTCTCCACCCCACATTGTGCCCAATTGAACTGCTCCATGAGTAGTTCTGATCAAAAAGTCAAATGTCTTCCAGAGTCCAGGTTGTCCAGTGGGGTAACCTGGTTAAGAGTATGGACAGGTATTTGTTGTACTGCTGCAAAATGTCTCACTACCTCTCTGGTGCAGCTGATGCTAACCCTTGAGGTGGCAGTCACTGATTGGGGGTCCAGGTATGGACCCAGCACTCCCCTAATTCTTGTACAAGGACAGGGCAGTTGATGGCTAAAAATGGTATTTAGAGGTTTGCTTTTGGGAATTGACTTTTATAGGTAAAGTAGATATGCATTAGAACAATGGTCCAGGGCAATGGCAAGGGTTAATTGATTTTGAAAAGCATGGTTGTCACACAGTTGCACAGCCTTCAAGGTAGACAGGGATAGACACAGACTGGGGAATTGTAGGTGTGTACCACACCGTTCCATAACATAAGGTGGCACCAGGTCTCAGTGTCCAATTGCAGAGCCCTTGGGCTTTCTAGTTTTGGGGAACAGACCAAATTAGAAGAAGACTGGGAAAGCCCAAATTAGGATGTGTGCATGTGATGGGCTTGTGAAACGAGGGAATATGCTGACAGGACCGAATGTGGACAGTACGACGACCACAGAAAAGACCAATCAGCGATACCCACGGATGAAGAGTCGTCAGGAGGGGAAAAGAATTCAAGAGAGGAATTCAGAACAATACAAGGTCCCTGAGAGGGGAACTCGAGGCACCATGGACAGAGGGCATACCCCCAGCCCGTCTCATCCACCCCACTGGGTGGGCCTCCGACCTCCAGGTTGCTGACAGCTGACATTCAAGGGAGAACCTCAGAGTGAAGCTCGCGTCCTGGCCAGACGTACCTTGACTCTGATGACAGCCCTAGGACTGGTAGATATAGAATTGCTTGTATTATTCTTACCCGCTATCACTATGTATCAATAAAATTTCCCTATTATGGAATGGAAAGGTCGTGGTTGGTCTGAGGGTTTGGGTCTGTTTGGAACAAGGTATCTGGGTCATAAATCTAGTGCCAACACAGTAACCTCTTAATTTTTAGTGGAAAGGAGGAAAACAGGATAGGCTGGGTTGAAGAAGCAGGAGGCTTGACAACTGCTCTTCTGAAAATAGGCTAGAATGGTGGTGCTCAACCTTTTGCCCTTGTGGGCCAAACAGGTGGGACAGGACTGTTCCACAGGCTAGATTGAGCCCTATGTACCAGGAGCAGTGCCCCCTCTTATTCCATGCTCCAGGATTGGGTCCCTGGCACCACCCCTTCCAAGCCTTCTACACCAGGATTTGGCCCTGGAGCACAGCGCTGGCCCTGCATGTTGGGATCATGCACCCAATCCAGTGCACAGGGTTGGGGGCTCTTTTATGGGTCCAGAAATATGGCAGTAGGGGAGCGGTGCCACTGCTCTCCCACCAAATTTCCAGACCTCTGTGGAGCTCTGCAGGGTGAATAACACAGGGTCTTCAGCTGGGTCTGGCCCATGGGCCAGGGGTTGAGCACTCCCCTGTGTTAGAACGATCCAGGAAAAAGATTACCTGCATCACCCAGTTGTTTCCTATCAGTATTTCTGGATGAGTTAATGACATTGACTCCACTTAACCGACCTAATTGTGACTTCTGGCTTGCCTAAGCAAATTACTTAAGCTCTTTTAAGAGCTGTAGGATCTTTTTGGATGAAAAGCACTATATGAACATGTATTCTATAGCTGAGAGTAGCAAACTTTTGGAATGAGCCCTTCCCTGTGCCAGGTCAGGTCCACAGTGCAGGCACATATGTTCATCAGTAGTTTTTCAAGATCTATGGTTACCTGTTAGTCTGACTCTTCAGATAGGAGCAAATTTCTGAAGTTTGTGCCTTTTGATGTGGGTTGAGTTTGGCACCTTTTCAGCCAAATGAATTGTACCTTTTCCTGTGGAATCAAGTGTTTTAGAGTACTAACAGGCAGAAGACAGGGTAGAGATGCACCTTACAGAATCAGTAAAGTAAATACATAAGCTTTCATGAACAAGAGCTCATTTCCTCAAGGTCCTTGTGTGTAGCATCTGATGAAGTGAGCTCTTGTTTATCTTTTATTCAGTTAGTCTATCAGGTGCATCTCTACTCAGTCTTCTGTCTGACTTGAAACTAACGTGGCTAAGTACCTCTATCTACTCCAAATGTTATTGGAAATCTTGATCGTATATTTGTTTTGGATCATGCAAAATAGGATCAAAAACTATCTTGTATAACTGATCTTTTTTCCAGCTTCCAAAGTTGGCACTTTCAACTTTTTTAGATTTAAAAAATGCTTTGCATAATATCTGTTTTGTCACTAGAAGGCATGTTTAGTAATATGTGATGTGCAAGCTGTGCTGTTAATTCAGTCCTTCTTTTCTTCCCCCTTTTTCTGTAGCAGAATGTTGACTTCAATGTTGTTGTTGTCCTCCTTATACACTCCCACCCTCGATACTGGAATAAAGTTTCTTCTTACTCAGATTAACATTTAACAGCTTGAAATACTAATGATTATTAGTGTAAAACACTTGGCTTCATGTATGTATGCATTCATGTATTACAGTTGGCTTGGACACCATTCCTAGCTGCGTTCAGTGTGGGTCTGCAAGACTGTGATGATACAGAAGTTGCCTCTCTCTGTCTAGAGGGTATCCGATGTGCTATACGGATTGCATGCATTTTCAACATTCAGGTAATGCTGAAGATTAAGGCTACATTAGGAGTATTTTGATCCAGGTACTGTTAATGGAATGAGAGTACATTATCTAATGCAATGGTTGGCAGTCTCTTTAGGCTTTGGGCTATAATGACTCAATTTAAGTCAGAGGTGGATGGGTAGACAGGAGGGCAAGTACTAGGACCCAGCCGCTGCTGCTATTTTTCCCTGCAGCAGCATGGGGAAAGCTCCTGCCACCACAGCTTCTGTGTGTTCTTTCCTACATATCTCTTGGACAATTAAGAAAAGTTTCCAAAGGAAAAGATCCTTTTTCTTTAGAATATTTGCTAAATATTTTTAGCCTTGCTGCAGTAGTTGCCCATCTTTTTTTTTTTTAAAAAAGAACACACTGCGTTGTCAGTATAAGAGTATATTGGACCTTGGCTGGAACATTTTGCGCAACTTTGATTTCATAGATTCCATAGACATTAGGGGCTGGAAGGGACCTCATGAGATCGAGTCCAGCCCCCCTGCCATAGGCAGGAAGTCAGCTGGGATCAAGGGACTCCAGCAAGAAATACATCCACATGCTTTTTGAAAAAGTTCAGAATAGGTGCTTGCACCACCTCTCAGGGGAGTTTGTTCTAGACCCTGGACATTCGCACCGTAAAGAACTTCTTTTCTTATGTCTAGTCTAAATCGGCCTTCGTGGAGTTTATGCCCATTAGACTTTGTTATCCCTTGGGGAGCTCTGGTGAACAGCTGTTCTCCCTGATGCACCCCTATTATATAATTGTAGGCTGCCACCAAGTCCCCCCTGAGCCTTCTCTTTTCCAGACTGAAGAGTCCCAAGTCCCTCAGCCTCTCCTCGTATGGCCTTCCTTCCAGGCCTTGGATTATATGAGTGGCTCTCCTCTGGACTCTTTCGAGCTTCTCCACATCCCTCCTGGAGTGGGGGGCCCAATACTGGACACAGTACTCCAGCTGCGGTCTCACTAGGGCTGAGTAAAGTGGGAGGATGACTTCCCTGGTTTTGCTTGAGATGCATCAGTGGATGCACGCCAGAGTTTGGTTTGCTTTGCCAGCCACAGCATCACATTGGTCGTTCGTATTCATCTTGTAGTCAGTCAAGACCCCCCCAGGTCCCTTTCGGTCATGGTTCTAGCGAGCATAGCACTGCCAAGCCTGTAACTGTGTCGAGGGTTCTTCCTACCGAGGGTGCAGCACCTTACACTTCTCTACATTGAAGGCCATCAAGTATTGGTCGGCTCATCTTGAGAGCATGTCCAAATCGGCTTGTATCCCCAGCCTGTCTTGCAGTGTGACCAGCCTCCCCCATAATTTGGTATCATCTGCGAACTTGGCCAGTTTGCATCTGACTCCTGACTCCAGATCATTACTGAACATGTTAAAGAGTAACGTCTCAAGTACCGAGCCCTGAGGGACTCCACTGGTCACCCTGCACGACGCTGATTTGCTCCTGTCAACTAGTACTCTTTGAGTCCGACCCCACAGCCATTCACCTAGCCGTCGGACTGTAAGATAATCAAGGCCACAGTTCCCCAGCTTAACCATGAGGACATCATGGGGAACTAGGTCAAAGAATTTCTTGAAATCCAGATATGACATCCACATCATCTCCTTTGTCCAAGGCACGTGTTACCTGGTCATAGAAGGAGATGAGGATGGTCAGGCAAGACCTGCCAGTCACAAAGCCATGTTGGCTGGCATTCAGATGCTTGCCTTCCGTTAGACTAGTGTTGATGGATCCCTTGACAGTTTTTTTTTTTTTCCAGGATTTTTCCAGGGATGGACGTCAGACTGATCTATAATTGGTCTATAATTCCCCGAGTCATCCCTCCTCTCTGTCTTGAAGATGGGGACCATGTTGGCTTTTCTAGTCTTCCGGGACCTTGCCCAAGTGCCACGTATTTTCAAATATCTCTGCCATGGGGGATGCAATGATGTCTGCCAGCTCCTTCAAGACTCTCATGTGCATTCTGTCTGGGCCCACGGACTTGTGAATGTCCAGTTTCTTGAGGTGTTCCCTCACCTGATCCATGTCAATTTTGGGCCCATCACCCACTCCCAGAATGGTTTGTGTCCTTTCTGACTCTGTGATTCTCCTGAGAGGGTGAAAAACTGATGCGAAAAAGTCATTTAAGAGGTTGGCTCTTTCTTGGGTGTCAAATGTCAGTTGTCCCATTGGATCTCACAGGGGCCCAATGCTATCTTTGTTCTTTTTTCGACTTCCCACGTATCTGAAGAAGGACTTTTTGTTGTCTTTGATTCCCATAGCTATCCTGAGTTCAGTTTGTGCCTTGGCTTTTCCGGACCTCTCCCTACAGGTGCGGACGAGTGCTGAGTTAGTCCTCTTTGGTGATGCTTCCTGTTTTCCAACTGGTGTAGGCTTCTCTTTTGAGTTTACTGAAGTCCAACAGTTTTTGTTCAGCCAAGGGGGCTTCCTTGCTCATTGACTACATTTCTTGCAAGATGGAATGGCTTTCCCTTATGCTTCTAGAATTATGTTTTTGAGAGATGACCATTCCTCGTGTACTCCCTTTTCTATGAGCTAGGGCCTCTAATTGCCTGACTGACCAATTCTCTGAGTTTGCAAAAGTCAGCCTTCCCAAAGTTAAAAATTTCAATTTTACTGAGGGGTTTGCCTGCTCTTCAGTGCAGTGGTTGGCGCTCAGCTTGTGAACATAATTTATGCTTTTGTGGAGCGGTGGTCAATAAGTTTATGTACTGGTCTTTCATAACTTATTTGTAAGGATAAAAGTTTGGAGAAATAGATGATGTTTGATGTTACAGTATCACATATGTCCTGAGACGATATCAAAATCCTTTAATTGAAAATGTAATTTTTTAGCTATAGCATTTACATACCATATACTTTCAATATAAACCATGCTCACGTGCATTTTGTGAGTTTATAACTGCATTATCATACTACCATCTTAGACCTCACTGAAAAGTAATGGTTCTAGTTCATTGAAAATGTATGGGGTGGGAGTAGGGAGTTTGTTTGTTTTTCTTTTTAATCTCAATTCAGCCTGAGTTGGACTGAAGATTTGAATTCTAATTTTGTGATGAACCTGAAGCTTCTCAAAACCTTTGGATATTTGGTTAAATTAATGTTCTTCACTTCTGTACAAGTAACAGCAGTGAAATTGAGAGGAACACCAGTGTTCCTGAGCAGCTGCAAGGGGCTTGGCTTCCATACTTAACCCAGCAACTGGGACTCTGCAGCCTTCTGAGTTCATTAAGTCCAAAATGATTCACCCATGAAATTTCAGGAACCAGCTTTTCTTCCCCCACAGTGAAACTTAAAGATTATTTTGCCTTGCGTGAAAAGAATGGTATCATGTCATGTCTGCGCATTCCTTGAGAATTCTATGCATTGGATAATGTGAAAAATAATCTCTGAACAATTATGTCAATAGTACTATGTTGATCTGTGAGAACAAGATAAACCTATTGTGCAAGATCCTATTTAGACCCGAATATTGTCAGTTTTGGCGTTTGTGGTTATGAAGGGTGCGGTTGATAGGTTTCCACTGTAAGAAATTAATAGGGTGTCTGTTTCATGGAAAACTCGTGGGCTTTTTCTCTTGCCTTCCTACTGCCACGTTAATTTTATTTGTTTTGTTAAAGAAATATAGAAGGCTTGTTACCTAGGATAAGGCACTAAGAATAGTTAGCATTAGGTTATGCATCCTAACAAATTAATAATACAGGTGAAAAGTTTGCTGGGGGGGTTTTTTGGTGTTTTTTTTTCTTTGTGGAATTTTCCAGTGCAGTTTGTGGATTCTGTGGATTTTACAGTGCAATTTTGAAGCTTTGCTGCCTCTGTTGTAAGTACAGTGAAGTCTCAATTAAATTCAGGGTTTTTCCATGATTGTAGTTTTAATTTGATGCTATCATGCAAGTCTGGCTTGGGTCTTTTGACCATCTGGAACCAGATATGTATTTAAAAGAATGAAGTTAATTTGCATGTCTCCTCTTTTTTTTTCTCTATTTTTGGTTAACGGGAGGGCTTCTTAGTTATTTTCATTTTCTTCTGTTTAAGGTGGCTTTTAAACATACAAGGATGTTCTTCTCTTTCTTATTTCCTGGGAGCTAAAAAAAAGTGATTTTTTTTACTAAGGCTAACTACAGAAAGTCAAAAAGCCCAGAGCTGAATTGATTCAATCTTTTCAGGTTAGTGTAAGCTGCATAGATTGAACTGATAAGCAAGTGAACAGGCATTCACTTTTTTGATTCTGGAAATGCAGCCATATGCCTTTAGTGGCCCAGGCTAGAAGCTGGGGTGCACTAAACCACACCTCCCTGCTTGGGCAGACAGCATGGGCTATGGCTAGCCCATCCACCCTAAGGGGTGGTGCTAAGTATGCTGTGGGACTGAGTGTTAACTTGAATCTGGAGGGGTTCTGGGACAGAAGTTCAATAAACCAATTTAAACCACTTTCAAAATGGCTGATGCTGGTTTAAGATAAACTTTCATTGGTGTAGTAACATACTTAACTGATTTAGGTTATGTGCACTGAACTTCTGTTTCTGTTACAGATTTGAACTGGTCTCTGATCACTTATACAGGTTTATGTGTAATTTCTGTCCCTAGCCATAATGCTACTAAGAACTTCCATGAGGTTAGGAATTACGTTAAAGTAACTATATTATATAGCAGGTAGTTTTTCCTTTCTTCCTTTTTTTCCCCCTGAACTTGGGTACACATGCTTAGAGTTTATTGCTTAAATTTCTCTTGGGGTTCCTTTTGAGGACTGGTTCCTTTAAAGTCTCTCAGAGTATGGCAAGACAGCACTTTGACTGGTTGTGGTGGTGGAATACCTACAGGTTACTTTTAGGTTTCTAGGGATACATAGAAAATTAGGGTTGGAAGGGACCTCAGGAGGTCATCTACTCCAAACCCCTGCTCAAAGCAGGACCATCCCAGCCAAGGTTTGTCAAACTAGGTCTTAAAAACTTCCAAGGATGGAGAGTCCACAGCCTCTCTGAGTAACTTGTCCCAGTGCTTTACTATCCTCCCAGTGAGAGTTTTTCCTAATGTCTTACCTAAACTTCTCCTGCTGCAACTTGAGACCATTGCTCCTTGTTCTGTCATCTGCCACCACTGAGAAGAGTCTAGCTCCATCCCCTTTGGAGCCACCCATATAGTTGCGAAGGCTGCTCCCTCCGTCTTCTCCCCTCCAGACTAAAGAAGCTCAGTTCCCTCAGCCTCTCCTCACAAGTTGTGCCCCAGTCCCCTAACCATTTTCATTGCCTCTACTGGCTGCTTTTCAATTTGCCCACATCCTTTCTGTAGCCGGGGGGCCAAAACTGGACACAATACTCCAGATGTGGCCTCACCAGGGCCGAGTAGAGGGGAATAATCACTTTCCTCAATCTGCTGACAACACTTCTACTAATGTACCCCAGCATGCCATTAGCCACCTCGGCCATAAGGGCACACAGCTGGCTTATTCAGCTTATTGATCACTGTAACTCCCAGGTCCTGTTCTACAGAGCAGCTTTGTAGCCATGGGATTGTTCTAGCCGAAGTGCAGGACTTTGCACTTGTCCTTATTGAAACTTATGAGATTTCTTTTGGTCCAGTCCTCCAATATGTTGCAGTCTCTCTGAATCCTAGCCCTACCATCTAGTGTATCTACTACTCCCCCAGCTTGGTGACTGTATGCAGACTTGCTGAGGGTGCACTCCATCCCATCTTCTAGATCATTGATCAAGACACTGAAAAAAACTTGCCTCAGGACTGGCCCCCTGGAGCACGCCACATGATACGCGCTGCCAAGTAGACATCTTCACATTCCTTGCTAGCTGCAACTCCAGTTGCACTTTGGCCTTCCTGTTTTCATCCCTGCATGCCTGAGTTAATACTCTTATATTCTTCCCTAGTCATTTGTCCAAGCTTCCACTTCTTGTAAGCTCCCTTTTTGTGTGTTTTAGCTCACTGAAGAGTTTGCTTTTAAGCCAAGCTGGTCTTCTGCCATACTTGCTAGTCTTCCTGTGCATTGGGATGGTTTGTTCCTGCACCCTCAATAAGGTGTCTTCTGTAATCTTTGTGAATTGAGTGGCACCCAATTTCAAAAACTAGGTAGTGAGGTTAGGGGGACTGGCAAAGTAAGGACAAGCCTGAGTTTGTACTTATCTACTCAGCTTATCTGTTTACTACCTCATACTTCTCTTTTCTCCTTGCAACTTGAGGCACCCTGCAGAGGATTTGGTGGCACCCCAGTGTGCCAGGCAGGGTGCCCTGGTTAAGAATCGCCAAGTTACAGGAAAAAAATAAGGAAAGGAAAACAATTCATGCTATTGATTTTGATCTTGCACAGTCATCCAAAAAGTGGGCATACAGAACTGTCACTTTAGCCTACAATCTTAATGTACTGTTGAAATGTTTTAATAGGATAGGACTGGAAGGGATTCATCTGAGTTATCAAGTCCAGGCCTCTGTTATTTTAGGCAACTACATCGTATTATCATGTTCATACACTGAAGATGCTCTGTCATAAAAGTAGGAAGGATTGCTGTCTCCAGCATTTCTCCAGCTTTTCTGTTGGTTCATTTCATTGGTAATACAGTATAGAAGATGTGTACAGAAACTTTTAAGTCTTAATACATCTAACGCAGAAAGAAACCAGGAAGATATTTGACAAGTTATGCAAACTTACAGAAAAAATTATCTTTCTCTCCCTATGTAGCTTGAAAGAGATGCATATGTGCAAGCACTAGCAAGATTTACCTTACTTACTGTGAGTTCTGGTATTACTGAAATGAAACAGAAGAACATTGATACAATAAAAACACTCATTACTGTGGCTCATACAGATGGAAATTATTTGGGAAATTCCTGGCATGAGGTACAAGAGCAATTCATTTTTAAACTGTAAGAAAATGTATTATATATGGAAATATTTTCATATTTTTAATGTAGCATTATTGATAATGTATCCACATATACAGTATGCAGTATATGTAAAACCTGTTGTATAGGCTTACATAGTTTAGCCTAATTCTAAAGCTCTTATGTAAATAAAGTTGCAGAATTGGGTCCAGGTTATATAAGATGAATCCTGGTTTAATTATTTGGCCGCAGGTACATTTGTTTTTAAGTAACTTTTACTAGCACAGTTCACTTTTTATAAATATTTTCAAATCTACTTTTTGCTGAGATATGGCTTCTGAATTTGTTTCATTTAGATACTAAAATGCATCAGTCAGCTTGAGCTGGCACAACTGATTGGAACTGGAGTAAAACCTCGTTACATCTCTGGAACAGTACGAGGTAGGGAAGGTTCTTTTACTGGAACAAAGGACCAGGCACCTGATGAATTTGTTGGCCTTGGTCTAGGTGAGTAATACTGAATACTAAGCACTTAGCTTAGTATATACTTGTCTGAATTTGTTCAGATGTGATTCAGGAAAGCTTGTTTTCAGATTGTGGTTGTCTGGAGACCTTTTAATATTAATCCATCTAAGTATTTTATGCGGTTGCTAATAAAAACTAAGATACTTGCTCCAAAATTGAATATTCTTTGTAATGCTACCTAGCTGGCAATGGGAGAGTTACAAATGTCATAAAAATTAAATGTAATTAAAAAAAACCCCTTAGAAGTAATTTTGAAGAGAAAGTTAAGTACACCGTAACTGTATAATTTTGACAGACCTAACTGTTACAGGAGCAGACCACTGAATGTAGATTAAAGATGTTGCCCTGTTGTAGATCTCAGTGAAAAGTCAGCAGAGTTCATTAACTTAAATCATTGATTATACTGGTGATTAATGTACAGTAAATAGTTGAAATCAGATCCTTTATTTTGTTGTTAACCGATTACTACCCGTTTCTTTATTGATTGGTCTGAGAGCAAAACTTAATTTTTATTGGTGAGATGGTTTTCCAAATTTTTCATTTTCACATTGATGAAAATGTATAGCTACTCACAGAGCTGTAGTTTTGTAACAGTATGGCATCTTAAGTTTAGTCAGGAATGATCTTGCCTTGAGCAGAAGTTGAATTATGTGACCTCCTTCTGAGGTCCCTTCCAGCCCTGCTAATGATCTTTATTGTTAAATTAAGTAAAATAGTATGTAAGAACAATTTGTGCTTATTGAAAATGAAAGTCCTTGAATTTATACTTTTCCATGATGCACAGAAACCCAAGTTTAAAATGAACACTATATTTGAATAGATACATCACTAATTATCTCTGTGTGGAAGAATGTAATGTGAACAACATTATGCATTATGGAAGCAACGAACTATTTTTATTTTTTCTTACAATTAGGATACCACTTATGCTCCTTGCATATACACAGTACCATTAACCCAAGTATCTGGTATTATTTGTACATGTGATGTCAAGTGCATCTGTTGAGATGCCTAATTAGCTCTGCATCTGCATGTGTGGCTCTATTAGGGCCACAGTAAACTAATAAACTCTGCCACAGATTAGTACTTGTACATTCAAGTCCTATACTGCTGTGGAGTGTTTTTAGTGTGGAGCACTGCACGTGTAGACGCTGACCCAGCTGGCTGGGGCACAAGGGTGCTTCAGTGTGGGGGGCTGCCTGCTAGCAGCCCTGGCACAATAGGTGCTGAAGTTTTATTGCTGTACATTAATAGCATGTGTAGGCTCACCCACTATCTGGTAAAAGCGGTGAGCATCACTTACAGCAGTCATAATTCTCTTGCTAGCTTCTCTGGCCTTACTCTTTAGCTACTTGTTACTGTCTGGATTTAATCCTAGTCCTTGTTCCTTAGGCCTTCCTGCCTCCTCACCCAGCTTTCTGCATGGCTCCCTCTGTAATGTGCCTTCATTCTATCACTTAGCTAAGGCGTTTCATGAGGGGAAACCTTGCTCTTTTCAAATACCATATTTTCTTAAAACAGAACACCCCTAGATAAAACAGTATTGTTTTTGAAAGCCAAAAATGCTTGATATGAACAGTTTCTTTCTGTAAAAAGTGTAGAAGGATGAAATATTTTAGAATCCTAGACTACTTTTAAAAACATGTATATATGGATCCCCACTGTGGTGCTATTTTTAGTTATTAGATTTTGTGAGTTTCCATGGTTCTCACCTGACTGAAAATACATTTTCCCAACTTTGGAATTCACCCTGCATTCATTCATGGAAAAAGAAGATTGAGAATGTGGGGAATTAAAAGAAAGCACTCATATTTTTCTCACTGACAAATTATGGAGTAGGACTTTTTTCTTGTAGGAAAAGAAATTCAGAAATAACGTTTTTATTTTTATTTTATTTTTTTAAAATGGCTTGTCATTGAATTTTATCTTTTCTTAATGGAGTGTTTTACAACAAAACAAATAACCTTCGTGTTGCATTGTCTGTAGTCGGTGGCACCTCAGTAGAGGTACCCTGGCAGTATTAACTCTGTGTTTTGTATTGTGCTGAAATCTTTAGAAACTTTCCTAATAAAAACTTAAGAATCCTAATTTAGGATCTTTATATTTTTAAAAATAGTGGTTTTCTGTCCTAATGTGTTTATTAGTTTGGTCAGTTAATTTTCCCTCTGGTGGTAGGTAGGAGTATGGGCAGGCATTCATTTAAAGCACTCCAAATTCCTGTCCAGTTTAGAGTGCTTCAGCACAGTGCAGATGGGAGCCCTTCCTTTGGGATACTTCGAAAAGGCTGTGAAGTCATGCAGCAGCAGTGCTCTCTAGCCAGGGAACCAGAGAGCAGGGATCTCTGAATACTTCTTGACCTATGGTCCTCTGAGGTTCCCACGGTCAGCCAGGAACCCTTTTTGTTTGTAGCGTGTCAGAGGCACTTGGAGAGCTTCACACTGCACATTTGTCCATGGCCTATGGTGCATTGTTTAAGGAAGCTGTGTGATTTGTTTCCATCGTTCATGGTGTGGTACCCCACTACCAGTCTAGACAGTTCTTTTCGCTTGATCCGAGTGGAATGTGCAGATTCCCTCATGATGTCCCCACAACCTCCTATCACTTGCTGTTTAGTTTTGGCACCAAAGCTCCAAAAGAATCATTTTAAAGAGGGAAACGAATAAAGTATAATGTTAATTGCACCACAAGCATCTTTCTTGTCTATCTTTGGAGGTATTTGGGGGAATTTTGCTGGTAACAGACATGGGTACCAGGAGAAGAAACTTCTTTGAAGCAAGATGGGGAATCAACCCAGCAAAAGGCTGTTCAAGGAGATTATCAGCTCCTGTCAAGAAGGGAGGGAAGAATTTAGTCAACTTGCATTCTTTTGTAAATGCAAATACATTCAGTTCTTGAAATACTGACAGTAGTGTTCTCCTCTTTTTCTTCTTCCCATTACCCTACCCCTTATTTTCAATTTCACGCACTCTCTCTCAGTTGGTGGGAACGTGGACTGGAAACAAATAGCAAGCATACAGGAATCCATTGGAGAAACTAGTTCCCAAAGTGTTGTTGTTGCTGTAGACAGGTACAGTACCTTTCTTATTCTAGTATCTCATCAGGTCTTTGGGCTATATATGAATCCATTGTATGCACATGTAGGAAATATAAATAAAGTTTATTTTGTTTCCAAGTGCTTTCACACACAGTCTGCTTACTGCTATGCTCAGGTATATTTGCTGACTGAAGTTGCTTAAAGGAAAAGGCAGACGAGGGGGAGGATAAGGAAAGTTAAGAATATAAACTATAGAGGAAGTGTTTGTGTGTTTGTTTGTGTGTTGTATGATGTTGCCGTATAAGAGCTGGAGAGCTGAAACTACTGGCAAAACCCCAGTTTTCTCAACCCATTTACATTGTTACTCTGTGCAATCAGTGTCTAACTGGTTGTTAAAGTTTTGATGGTTGCATTTCAGTCTGAATCCTGGAAATGCTTGCAGAATGCTAAGCATAGTTGGCAAGACTGCCCATTTAGTAAGAGATGTCTTGGGTTCTGTGGATTTAGCAGATTTTATATAGAACTTTGTCACTAGAAATGTTGCCACCATTTTTTTATTTTTCCCAGTCTAAAATACAGTAATGGAAAATTTTCAAGAAAACAGGGGTGGAATATAGCTTCCACTAGTATATCTTTATAATTTTCATATATACAAAGTTTGTACACCCAGACATTTGTAATTCTTCAGTTTGTTTAAAAAATTACCAGGGCTTTTTAGGATTGTATAAAAAGTGTTGGATAGTTAACTTTTTATGTATATTCAGGTTTGTTACTAGTCAAATTCTTCTAAAATACCTCTGTATATACTACCTATACCTTATTAGATTTATAGTATTCTTCCATAGTTTTACCCCGAGCAGTGCTGCAGTTTTTAACTGGTACAGCTACGTGTTTTGGCAAATATTAAATGTTGTTCATAAATCTTAAAAAAAAAAAAAAAAAAAAAAAAAAAAAAAATGATCAAAGTCTTTCTGCTTTGTGGTGTACCGGAAAGTGCTTCCTGGTGTATATTTTATGTGTTGTTGTTCTGTATATGCTACCTTCTTATGAAACTCTCTCGGGGGCAGAGATCAAAAAATTGTATGAAGTACTGCCTCACATTTTTGATGTGCCTGCTTTTGAGAACTCGGCTATCATGAAATATGGCAGTGAAACTTTTTTCATAACTTTATTTATGATGCTAATGGTTGTAAATAGTTCTGGTATTAAAAAATAACTTTTTAAAATGGAAACCATTTCATTTAAGATTATTAATAAACTCTTTTATAAACTGTGAATTTTGCAGAATATTTACAGGATCTACCAGGCTAGATGGAAATGCTATTGGTAAGTTGCATCATTTCTTCCATTAGCTACAAAGTAGCATTCTGATAACACTAATAAATAATGTTAAATAAATTCTGTGATTTATTTAACAGTGGATTTTGTCCGCTGGCTTTGTGCTGTATCTATGGATGAACTGCTGTCTGCTACCCACCCGCGAATGTTTAGTCTGCAGAAAATAGTGGAGATTTCTTACTACAATATGGGCCGGATAAGACTACAGTGGTCAAGAATCTGGGAAGTCATTGGAGATCACTTTAATAAGGTACTTTTGCCACTTGTTCCATCAGTTATAAGCTGTTTTTAAATTAAGTTCTCTCAACTTAAACTGAGCATAATTTTTTCAAATTAATTTCTTTTGTCTCTGTTCTGCAAGGTCGGTAAACACAGTACCAAAGAACAATGAATAAGGAATACAAAAAGCTTATAGAAAGCTACAGCCATCTACTACTCTGTTAGACCACATTGGAACTAGGAGGTGCTTCAGTTTAACAGGCCTTATATACATAGCCAACAGTATAAATTTACCAACTTGTTACTCATAGATCTTTAATGGCAACCTCAGTTGTTCATGTACTGTTTTTATTGGGTTTTGTAAAGGAGGTGTGTAGTTTTAACTCAGATTTGGTTATTTCTTGTATTGAGGGTTTTTTTTCTAAACTGTATGTCATCTTTGCCTTCTATGTGTTGAATTCAGAATTTTGATGCATGTTTAAACATTTCTGTTCTTACTGTTCCGCTTTCAAATGTAAAGACAATTCAGTACTCGTCCTAAAAATACAGTGTTAATACTGATGTTCAGTTCCTGCTTCTGTACTACTAGGTTGGATGCAATCCCAATGAAGATGTAGCTATTTTTGCAGTAGACTCATTAAGGCAGCTATCAATGAAGTTCCTAGAAAAGGGAGAACTTGCTAATTTCCGGTTTCAAAAGGACTTCTTAAGGCCATTTGAACACATAATGAAGAGGAACAGGTAATAGTATGCAATTTTAACTTAGGGTCATGAACACCAATTTTTTGGAACCAGCTACCTTGTTTAAAGTATTTTGTGTGAATTTAAATCACTCCATAGTAGAAAGTATAAAATGTGTAATCAGTAGTTCAGCTGGGTTTGAATTACTATTTATTCTTCATATTTTTAATAACTTAGGTCTCCTACCATTCGAGACATGGTTGTACGGTGCATAGCACAGATGGTGAATTCGCAGGCTGCCAATATTCGCTCAGGCTGGAAGAATATTTTTTCTGTGTTTCATTTGGCTGCATCAGATCAGGATGAAAGTATAGTAGAACTTGCGTTTCAGACTACAGGACACATTGTCAGTGAGTACTGATGCATAATTTACACACACCCCTACGGATTGTCTCGGTGAAAGCAATTGAGACTTTCCTTTAGTTAATTGTAACTTTATTACATTTTTGCAATCAGAAGAACTCTTAAATACTTGTTGAAGCAATGTGTTTCTCAGCTTTCACTCTGTTTATGATTTTACCAAGAATGTATGCTTTTAAAAGTAGTACAGTAATCTTGTCATCTGTATTTCTAATCTAAATCATATTTTTAAAGTTTTTATAACTGAGTTCTAAATATCTCTTCTTGACTTAAAAGTCAAGCATTGGATTATTTTTGACAATTTACATTTTTGATTGGGAGTTTAATGTTTTTGTACAGCAAATATTCTTCTTTGATTTTGCCACATACCTGTTACCTGTCTACTCTACCACTTACCTCCTGAAGTTGTCTTGTCTAAGTCTGTAAGGTTTAGCAGAAGCTACTAGGGCTGTTGAGACTATGATTTAATAATCTTGGCTTTAGGCACTGAATGCTGTGAGGATTATTTGTGCAGCTTGATAGTGTTGCTTTCTAGAAGGTAGTTAAAGTTCATTGATGCTGGTTTGTATATTTATCAAATGTAGAATCATCCAAAGTAGGACTAAAAGGATCTTGGGAGGCCAGCTAGTCCAAACTCCTGCTCAAGGCACAGTCATCCCTTTCTGAGCTATCCTATACAAGACTGTCTAACCCAGTGGTTGTCAGCCAGGGTGTGCCACAAGACCTTTCCAGAGGTGCCACCAAACTGGCACCTCTGCTGGTTGAAATGACCCCAGTTTCCTCCCCTGAGGCCTTCCCATGAGGCACAGGCCTGCCGTTGGGGTGGGGATGAATGGGGCACCTAGAGCAGCCCCTGGGATCATGCACTGCTGTATGTTCCTTGGCAGCAGCCCAAGTCCATGTAGCTATAGCACTCGTGTTTAAGGGAAAGCTGCTCTTCTCCCTCCCTCCCCTCCCCCTCCATCACAATCTCTGCAACACTGCAGGGGCAGGGGCTGTCATGGGTTTGTGCTCTTCACAGGCTCCAGCTGAGCAGAGGGGCTATGCTCTTCCCTACCCCCCCCCCCCCCCCCCAAGCAACAGCTTCACTGTTAACCCTTTCACAACCAAATTAAGGGTTTTACAGCCAGGGTCTTTATGCAGATCACCAGTATCTGAGAGGGTTAATGGAGAAGTTGAATGAGGTTGGGACTCCACCCTGGGTCCCCACTGCAGCCTGCAGCCAATGAGTAAGCCCATGCTGTGGCAGGTAAGATGCTTCCTGGTCCTTCTACCCCCTTTTTCCTGCTCTTAGCACAACCCCCTCCCCATCCCCTCTGTGCCCTAGGCAAAGAAATAACTAGTTATGTGGCTGGACCAGTGGTTCTCAACTGGGGTGCCGCCAAATTCAGAAAAGTTTGTGGACGAGTGCTTCAAGTCTAAAAAGCTTGAAAACCACTAGTCTAACTTATCCTTAAAACTATACAAACAACCTTGTTGCACAGCCACTAGGTACATTATCCCAGGAGACCAAAACCCTCTAACCTGCCAGAGGTAAAGTAGGGAGAAGAGGTCACTGAATATCCTGCTGCAAGGACAGGAAGTGATTTGTTAAAATACACTCAAGATATCCAGGGAAGAGGGGTTTATGACTCCAAAGGAAAGCAACCCCAGCTCTCCCTCAGTCTATGCTGATTCTGACCATATGGTAAAATTTCTTCCTGATCCCAAATATGGCAGTTTAGTCTGACCCTGAGCAGAGGGGCAAGAGCCTGTAACTGTGAACCAAAATTTTTTAGCCCCAACAGGAGCATCAGCATAACCCAGTCAAAATCCCCAGCCTTGGCTGCAGCCAACACCCAATGCTTCTGAGGGAGGTGAACAACCCCCCCGATACCTGTAGCAATAGCAGAGGTGAAGGTTCTTTCCTGACCCCATGCAGAAACCAACAAAGCGCAGAAGCATGGGAAAAGCTATTCTGCTGTACAACTTGGAGACTGTAGACATAACCCCATGCGCCACACACCCTAATAAACCTACTCCACTCGCAATGTCAAGCCTTTGCTGTGCATCCTACTCTATGCAGTGACAGAACAAATGTTCTTTTTCTTCATAGTAGTACTTCAGATGTTTGACTACCATATTAGGTGACTAACATTTGATGACTTCCAGCAGTCCCCTCTTAAGGAACTTTTTCACAAGCTGAGCATGTCTCTTTCAGTCTCTCCTTATGACTCGCCTTCCAGGCCCTTTATCATTTTGGCCTCTCTTAAACCTGTCTTTGGACTTTCCTTAACTTGAGCATGAGCCTGAATTGATTCAATCTTTTCTGGTCAGTCTAACCTGCCTAGATTGAATCAGTTTGCAAATGCACAAACATTCCCTCTGGACTGAGGAAATGCAGGAACATGCCTGCAGTGGCTCAGGCTAGAAGCTGGGGTTGCTAAAGCAGTCTTCTCTTTCCTTCCACAGTGCTGAACTGAGGTGGGGCATGGCCAGACCCAGGCAGGATGCTTTATTAGGGAAGGGTATAAACCCCCCACCCTGCCTGCACTGTCCCAGGTTTTTCCCTGCTCGTTGCTCAAGGGGCAGGAGTGTTGCCAGATGCTAGTCCCAGGGCACTCTGAAGCAAAGGGGGGGTGCAGTGTATGCATCTGTTCATGATACTGAGCTTTTCAATCTCCCTCTTCCTGTTTCTTCATACTGTCTGTAAACCTGACAGGTGAGGGAGCCAGCAGGGAGTTGATTACACAGCGTTTACCAGCCCATCAACAAAACAAAAGCCTCTCATTAGTTCAAGCTCTTCTTAAACCGCTTTTTCCAAGGAAGGAAGGAGGGACGTTACCAGCTGACCTACATACGTAGGGGCTGTGGGGCTGGGGTTTGTGCTGTGGGAGAGGGGAAGTGGGGGGGGGGAATCCCTGCTTGAGCAGTGAGGCAGGGAGCAGGGGAGGCCAGGCAGACCCTGCTGTGCCTGCAGTCTCTGCTGGAGCTCTGGCCAGGGAGCAGAGGGGTGGGGCCAGCTCTCTTCTCTGGAGCAGAGAGCACATCCCTGTCCAACCCAGGGTTGCAAAGCATCTGGGATGCTGGGGGACTCTGGTTTAACTTAAGCCAGGAAGGGGTCTGGGACAGACATTGCATAAACTGGTTTGACTCAGATCAGTTAAGTCTGATCTGACGTTCAACCAGGCTTATCGTAAACCAGTTTCAGCCATTTTGAAACTAGTTTATGTACACTGAACTTATGTTCTGCTACAGGTTTAAACCAGTTTCTGATCACTTAAACCGGTTTATGTATAATAAAGTTAGAGAAGTTAGACAAGCTTTCAGGTACAAAATTTTCTAGGAAGGAAGCAAATGTAGCTTAAATAAAATTACAGATGGAACAATCACTTTTCATTAATCCCCATACGTTAAAATTAAATTGAGAAGTGAGCGGTAAACCTGTGGAGCAAAGAGAAGCTTTCAGAAGTACTTACAGACTATGTAAAGAACAGTTATCTAAAACCTAATTCTATTTAAAAAAAATTTTAAGAGCCTTCATAAGGGAAGAAAGCTTTTATCACTGGTGGAACATGGAAAGGTTAGTAGAAGCACAAGTAAGTTATACTGAGCCATAAAGGAATTGTCTGTATTAAGTCCGCTGCTACTGAAGACCAGTGAAGTTAGAAATGCTTGTTCCCAGACTCCTTTTCTGCAGATACTAAGTATGTTTCCTTGGAGGAGAGTGAATTCAGAGATGGAATGGTGGTTCTGTGAAAAGTGTTACCATATTTGCCATAGTGTTTCAGTGCTTTGTTTCTGGAAGTACCTTCTGAATTTCAATGATAGTTTAGGTTTACCCATGTAATTCCCGTGTGAGTACTTTGTGCATTAGATGAGGTATATATCAGGTCCATTGTTTCTGATGGTTTTGTGAAGTGTTGATTGATTATAGTGACTGGAGACCGTTGACAAGTTTTGAATTTGTTGTTTAGTTGGGGTCTTGTTCCTCTTGCTTCATGTTTAATCAGAGGAGAGTGCCTCTAATGATGAGTTTGA
This sequence comes from Alligator sinensis, assembly GCF_000455745.1. Taxonomy (NCBI): domain Eukaryota; kingdom Metazoa; phylum Chordata; order Crocodylia; family Alligatoridae; genus Alligator; species Alligator sinensis. The sequence goes on from NW_005842342.1 coordinate 1,037,281, forward strand.
GGTTAGATAGTGTTTAAAAGCTGAAGGCATAGGAGAGGGGGTGAATGTTTCTTTCGGTGTCTGATCCCTTCAGGTATAGCTTTTTTTAATTTAACATGACCTTTTCTTACAAATTCCAGTATAGGATAGTATGTGAAAAATGGGAGCTTGCAGCCAGTAGAGGTATTTGATTAGTTTTGTGTGAGGTAGGGATGACTCATTCAAAGAGCTGGTCTGTTGCTCTGGTGGGAGAGACTGTGACCAGCCAGCCTTGGTGGATACTGTTCTGCCCCTAGTAGAACAGCTCTAGAATATAGACAGAAAATAATAAATGCCACACTTTGTCACCTTTTTAATTTCTGGAGTCATTTAGTTGTGGCCTTTTGCTGTTTTGAACCACTACATTAGTTATGTATAAAACCAGGTTTATGGTGTCATTTAGGTGAATTCTTAATCTCAGAATTTTTAGTTTTTATACTGTGTTTTACACTTAGCAGAGCCATGCAGTGACAATCTTTTTTAATTGGGTTGTCACTTCTATTTCCCTTGTTTCCTATATTAAATTAATAGCTTGGCCTTTTGAAAATATTTTATAAAACATCTGAGATTTCCTTTAAAAATATTGAAGGGCATGTGTTAACTTTTGTATATCTGTATTTTTTCCAGCATTTGTATTTGAAAAGCACTTCCCAGCCACCATTGATTCTTTCCAGGATGCAGTAAAATGTTTGTCTGAATTTGCATGCAATGCGGCTTTTCCAGACACCAGTATGGAAGCAATCCGTCTCATTCGTCATTGTGCAAAATACGTTTCTGACAGACCTCAGGTATAGTCGATATTCACTGAATCACAAGAGTTTAATTGATATTATCATAATGTAAAAAAATATTCGCTCTAACCCTTAATAGTTTATCTCTAAATCTGTGAGGGAGAGACAACCAGGAGTGGATATCTTTGGTATAAGCTGTGGAAGGCTACAATTTTGTTGCAGTTTACTTGCTAGTTAGCTTTCTTAGGCCAAATTCCCACAGATCCCATCTCAAGGTGTGTTCCCTTTGCAGAAGCATCATTTCCAAACAGTAGATGGTGACATAAATATAGTATCAAATGCAAATTGTGGTGGTTCTTAACCACCAGGATGTTACTACAGGGGGAGGGGGAGTGGGTGACAGTTGGAACTAACGGGTAATTTACATTGAAAGTAAAAAATGGTTACATACCATCCATATTTTCAGGAAAATAACTTTTTCACATCTTTTTAATATCAGTCATTTAAAAAATGCAGTAATTCTATCTTTACCATGTTATCCTGTAAAGTAACGTATTGCCACATTGCTTATGGTATTATTTGCAAAAAAAAAAAGATGATTAGATATTTTTTCTAATTTAATATCCATCACAATTATTGAGTTTATTCAACATGTAAATGAGGCAGAACATGTAAACGATATTCATGTATCCTGTGGTTGTTTTAAAGGCTTTTAAAGAATACACAAGTGATGATATGAATGTCGCTCCTGAAGATAGAGTGTGGGTGAGAGGATGGTTCCCAATTCTCTTTGAGTTATCTTGTATCATCAATAGATGCAAATTAGATGTAAGAACCAGGTAACAATCTGTATTTGTAATTCACATTTTTTGGGGGGGGTTGTTCTATTAATTATGAGCTTTTACCTCTACTTAAATTTGGATTTTTTTTTCTGTTAACCAGTTTGGCCAAGTCTATTATTCTCATGTTTGATTTAATTGATACCAGTCTGGGAATAAAAATGCTACAGATATGTTAAACATGGTGAAACATTAAAAATAAAATAGAATGTAGATGATCTCCTTTTTACCACTTCAGATTTTTAATTGAGAAACACCCATTGCACATGGATATGGGTATGTAATATTATTGTAAAACAGAGGCCTACTGTGGTCCTGAGCTGCTTCTGATTTCTGCCTCTCTTTTCCTCCCCTCCCCCCCCCAATCTGTGATATTCAAACCTACTTCTAGTACCTGTTCAGGATCAGATGAATTCATTCAAGAACACAATAAATGAAGAGTGTAAAGCATTTTATTACTTTTAAAAACATTTTAGAATGTTTAAACAGAAAACCATAGCATTTCTCCATATATAATAATGTAAGGGTTATAAATTAGGCAAAATCATTCACTTCCAAAGTTGTTAGCAGTTCCTACCGTCAAACGTAAAAAAGCAGTTTTAAAGTTGATAGTACAGCACAGGCAGAAATTTTGACGCACTGGACTAACTGGGTAGATTAATCAGGTGCATGAAGTCTTTGTTCAGATAAAGAATTGAATTGGGTTAGTATCCATACTTTTTTTTTGGTAAATGTAAACAAAAAAACCCTGTCCTTTCCTGACATCCTGCTACTTGTCATTCCAGTTTAGCAGTTCTTCAGAATAGTTGGTTTTGTTGCATGCCAAACTTCTGTTTGCTTTTTATGTATTTGAATAAATGAGACTAAATAAGAAGTAGATGTCATTTTTAATAGACCCTAATGGCAGAATCCTGTAAAAACCTCTTCTAACTTTAACTAGTTCTGTCACTGTCTTTTTCAGGTTTTCCTTAAGTGTCCATTCAGCTGGGCTTAGTGCCTCAGTTGTGTATCCTTTTTTCAGTTAGAAAAGCTGTAAAGTTAAATTCAGTTTGGAATGCTCACAAGTCCCAGAATTATTTTTTATGTCCCTCCAACTTCTGAAAGGTTTCTTAAACATATATAAAAAAAAGCAGACTTTTATATCGGCATAATAAAAGTGAGTAGTAAGAAGAGTACAAATGGAGCATGCTTTAAAACCAAACCAACATACAACATGTTTCAACAGGATTCAGGGTTATCTGTGCCAGTGTTGGATCTTCTGTCGGCTCTGTTTCTTTATATGGCTCTTTAGATTTGGCCTTTTTTCATTTCAGGGGATTAACAGTAATGTTTGAAATTATGAAAACGTATGGCCATACTTATGAGAAACACTGGTGGCAGGATTTGTTTCGGATAGTCTTCAGGATATTTGACAACATGAAACTGCCAGAGCAGCAAACGGAGGTAAAAAAAAAGAAAAAAAAAGAAAAAAAAAAAAAAAGTGGTTAGGAAGGGAGAGATTGACGTAAGATTTATAATTAAGATCATCTCTGACCAGCAGCATAAAGGTGTACCTGAAGCATACGACTTGAGTGATCTGCTTGTTTCTAGAGCAGCTGTACTTGTGGTGTTGAACATACTTCAGATGTGTTCTTATTTTATTGCAAGCCACCTCTAACAATGAGAGATGATGGGCCCGTGTATTAGATTATATGCATCTTGAGTTGTAGAAGTAGAATTTGAGAACTCCTTTTACATCTTCCCCTTGTATATACAGGAGTCATGGGCTTCTGCTGCACCTTTGAGACTAGTAACAGAGCCAAGGTGTCCTCTCAGATACCATCTTACTCCTCAACAGGGATGAGGAGCAGAAAGTGGAAGTAGGGTGTTAACAAAGCCACAGAGCTCCCTCTTCCTTGATGGCACAGATAGAGCCTCTACCCATATATTTGAAGCTTTGGGGACTGCATTGCCACTTTTTCCCCCTAAAAGCATCAAAGCAAGATTTTTATCATGTTCTGGTAATCTGCTTGATTGGCTTTTCAGCGATACCACTTAATGTAACAGGTGTGACAAGTGAAAAACATAGTAAAAGTATCCAACTGCTTTTATGCTTTTTAATGCTATCAATAGGTTAGCAGAGGACAAGGAGAATAGTCTAAAACTAGTGCCTCCTATCTGCCCAGTTCACCCAGCATTGGATGTCACTGGATAGGATAGGATTGAAATGTAGCAGATAAATGGAGATAAAACTAGAAGTTAATAGTGTGTTCCGACTGAGCTAATAACCAACGGATCTCAAACAAGTGTATAGACATTAACTACCAGTTAAGATAAAACTTCCCCAGGAACTTTTACAATAGTACATAATTCACTATTCATTGTCTTTTTTTTCTTTCCCCACTAGAAAGCTGAATGGATGACTACTACTTGCAACCATGCACTTTATGCAATATGTGATGTATTTACTCAGTATCTAGAAGTACTTAGTGATGTCCTTTTGGATGATATATTTGCACAGCTGTACTGGTGTGTACAGCAAGGTAGGACCGTACCAATGTACATTATACAATGCTAACATTTTATTGTTGGGCACAAATAAACAAATGAACCATTTTTCTTCCAGACAATGAACAACTAGCACGATCTGGTACAAACTGCTTAGAGAATGTCGTCATTCTAAATGGTGAAAAGTTTACCCTAGAAATCTGGGATAAAACTTGCAACTGCATGCTGGATATCTTCAAAACCACAATCCCTCATGCGTAAGAGGACTTTCTCTTATAATAACATTTGTGAATTTTGGAAAATCATTTAAGTGGAGGTGATGGTTTATGGTTCAGTGGTTTGAAATCACTTAATATCTCGGGTGGATCACAAGAAAGCAGTGGTATTGTTCTTACAGTAATATTTTCATGTGTTTTTATTTTCCTTTTTTGCAGAACTGTTTTCTTTCTTGGAATATAGCAAATTCTTTAACAGTGTCTAGAGTACTCAGTGTACTTTTAACTTTACATAGAAAGTTAATACAATTTCATTAACCCTTGGTGTAACATGGAAGATGAAGATTATTATGATTTGATCAAAATTATTTAAGAAAAATAGGTTCTCCTGCTTGGATTGAAAAATCTTACTGAACAGCAGACCTTTTAGGGTTTTGTGAAGGGTTTTATCATAAGAGACCATATTTTATGAAATAAGTTAACTTTCTATTTATTGAGTGGTCTGGGAGGCCATATGAATAGTGATTTTGATCTCCATATAATACAAATATATTGCCCACATTTGAATCCATTTATTAGCAAGCTATAAAGGTCAAACCAAAAGGAGTTAGTAAGATATTTGTAGGGATTTTAAAGTAGGCATAAAAAGGCATACATGTATTCATTTGTTCCCTCCTGTAGTCTGTGAATCTTCTTGGGACCAATGGGTGCTTACAGACATGGGAGGAAAAAAATGCCATGTCTTTTTCATCACCCCACGTGCCTTTCAGTTCCCCCAAGTTTTAAAGCTTAGTTTCAAGGGTTGGCAACATTTTTGGACAGAATGCCAAAAAACGGCAGCAACCTCAACTTGTAAGATGTTGGCATGCCAGGGTCGGATGGCTGGGGAGCTGCGAGGGGCCTGATCCTTGTTATGACAGTGGAGCCCCAGTCTCTTCCCTGCCATCCACCCTGAGGCATGCTTGCCAAGCAAAATGCCTTTGCATGCCATGTTCTGTACACCTGTACTGGGGTTGCCTTACTCCAGTTTAGTTTAATTCACCTATTTATCAGGTAGGCAAATAATTAATTTCATAGCTGCTTATTATCTTAATTTATGGCCAATTTAAGGTTCTCTTCACTGTGTATTAATGATGTATTTAATTTTGAAGAGTTGTATAATGTTTTGTAGTTTCCTTTTTAATCTCAGATTTATGGGATTTTGTTTCTGACTGGACAGGCTTTCCAGGGATGCTAAGTCTTTTATTCTTCCATAAATTGTTTTATTCTTCATTTGCTGTCTCTGATTAATCAGAGCAGCTCTGATTATTCATCTGAGCTATTCCTGGCTGAAATGTTTTCACTGAAACTTTTTTTTCTTTTCAATGGGACGTGTTTGACTTCCCAGAGGAAATGTACCTCTGTTTCATCAATGTTTTTTACATGCACGCTTTCTCTACCAGGTATCATCTGCCTCTCATTCATGTTCCTGAAGAATCATGATGCCTTTTTGTTTTCCTCTTCTCCAAGCTGGGGCCTTTCTTATCCTCACAGCCTTCAAAGAGCCTCAGTACTCTTCTCTTTCTATTCTTACAGTGTACCTCTGATGTCAGTTTTTGAAAGCTGCTGTATTACCTGACAGTGAGGATAACAAGCCCTGTCTGCTTTACTGAGTAGCTTCACATATGTTGTCTTCTTCTCCCTTACTCTCCAAACTCTGGGAAATGAGACCTACAGTGTTTATACTGTACTGAGTTGAAGTGCAGGGAGAAGCAGTTTGCACAGTTCTATATTTTGTTGCTTCAAGCAGCCTTGAGGTGGTTAAAAATGAGTGTAATTTTGCATACGAGACTGATGGTAGTAAGTATTTTCCAGTGTACACCCTGAAACTGGTTCTCTAGTACGAATTTAGCTTGTTGTAGAACCAGACAGCATTGCACTTCACACTCGTGTTGACGCATCACTCCTATAAAAACTGTGCTATATATATTACATTTTATATATCACTAATGGAAATGGTGAAGACATTGTAATGGCCCCATAAATTTTTCCTGTACAGTACTGGATTTGGTCAGTGCTTGAGAAGCTATTTTTATTTTTTTCAAAGGTAGTTAACCCTGAAAAATACTATTTGCCTGTTGTCAAAAAACTTTCATAGGCAAACTTAAAACGGTTAGAATTTGATGTAAAAGTCATGTGGTTGAATAGTACTCCAGACATTTGGACAAAGTCAGTGAGGCCTTAAGAGTTGAGACTTTTTAATGCACCGCTGTCTTGACTGCTTTTATAGAAAGCTACTCTGCCTTTGCTCCTGTATTTACAGTGTGGGAACAGTAGAAATATTCTGCTCTAGAATTTAGGGATTACAGACGTAACCCGATACACCACACACCCTAATAAACCTACAGTGCTTGCAATTTCAAGCCTTTGCTGTGCATCCTGTACTATGCAGTGACAGAACAAATGCTCTCTTTCTTCATAGCAGTCCTTCAGATATTTGACTACCATGTTAGATAACTACCATTTGATGACTACCACCAGTCCCCTCTTAAGCAACTTTTTCACAAGCTGAACATGTCTCTTGTGGAAATATTCTGCAACGCAGCCCACCATGAATGTCCATAAACATGCTACTTGAGTATCAGCAACATTTGGAGTCTTGGATAGATGTTTTCTTTGTTACAAAGCACAAGAAATAATAGTTTATGCAGTGCATAGCATGAAATTTTAACTGCACTGGCTTTAATCATGTCTACACTAGAGGAATTACCAAGTACTATATATTGCCATTTTGCTGCTTGATCAGGTTCAGTTGCTAGCTCTACCATGGACTTGTTTTGTTCATATAATTTCTGTACACTTGAGTACTTCTATTAAATGGAGATACAAATACTACCTTTCTCCCACTTTGTCTCGTCTGTCTGGCATGACAGCTCTTCAGAGAATACTGCTATGTGCACTGTGCTTGGTGTAGTCAGTTAGAATATGATCTCAGAAAATTCAACCACAGCTGTACTTGAAAGAACTCACCACTAGGATGAGACTTGAAGCATGAAATAATTCAAGTGGCTTGGGATCATAATATGGAATTTGTGTAGGAAACTGCTTTTACTACTGCTGTCACATTTACAATATAATAGTGTTAATGGTTACAAAATGCATGATTTAAACTTTCTATAATTAGAAAAGAATGAAGTATTATACCTTAATTTCCTGCTTAAGTACAATAACATTTTATTTAAAGTTCATTTTTCTGAAAGTGTCCATTTAAAGAGCATATTTCCAACTCTACCTTGTTTTTCTTTTAGTTTCCATTTTATAGTTTGTCATTTTTGGCTGCTTGCAGACATTTAAAAAAAACAAACAAATAAACGGAGCTTTACTTTAAACTCCACGTGCTCCCGCACCAAGCCCAGCACATATCCAGAAGAGGTGGTGAATTAGTTGGGCCTGGCTTGCCTGACATCTATATAGATCAGGCACTTCAGTGGGGCTTTTTTGGCACTTTTATCTAATAACTGATTGAATTAGCTTTAGATAACATTGCCAAAAAGCCCAGCTGAATCACCTGATCTATACAGATGCTGCGGAGTCGGGTCAAAGTAATGCACTACTTCTTTTGGTAAAGTGCATTCTTTTTTGTTTGTTCGTTTGTTAGTTTGTTTTTTAACATCTGCAAGCAACCTTTGTCTACCAGTAGTAAAAACAGCACATCCTTGGAATACAGATGCATCTCTGGTATGCAGTGTCTGTCTTTAATTTGTATTTCAAGACTGCTCAGCATTTCCTATTTGTGTTTCCAAGGTTGTTGACTTGGCGACCCGCAGGTGGAGAGATTGGCCCTGTATCTCCGTCTGATGTGAGAGAAAAACAGATGGTATGTTTTGTAAAATGAAAAAAAAATACTTTTAAAGCTTTCAAGAGTTTGGATCAAACATGTTTGTGTGGAACAAAGGAAAATGTGCTTAGAGTAAACCCACATTTTGATTTGATTTAGTTGGAAGTGCTCTCATAGATTGCTTTGAAAATCACCCAGTCACCAAGGAACTGGAAAACCAGTAGTTGATGCAGCATTCCTCACGTATAGAGTACTGGTAGGATTCTTTGAAAATTAACATTGTGTATAGTGAAGAATTAGTTAATCTTTATAGTTAAGCATAATAAAAATCCATAACATTAGAAGACCTTAGAACTCAAGTGATTATAGATTTAGGCTTTCTCTCAATGTTTAGAAAAAAACTAATCTTTCAGTTTTTTTAATGTATGTTTGTAGCCCATCTAAACTCACAGCCTTGGCAGTATTAGCCACTGGTTCTTAACCTTTTTAGACTCAAGACACCACTCAGAAAATGCCAGGTCTTAGCTTTGGCTCGTGTTTTTACTACAGAAAAAATAGAGTTCTTTTGTTGCAAAGAACTCAGACTCCAGTGGCTGTGTCCACATGCAGGGGCATGTGCTTTCACTGTCTCAAATCGTGCCACTACTTTGTGCCTCAGCACTCGCCCCTGCACGTGCGCTTTGTTGTGGGAAACATTGCCCTGCTTTGGGCAAACTGCCTTTGCCCAGCTCCTCCCAGCTGCCAGTATGCTACAGCAGCAGGGGCACAAATGGAGCAGTAGAGATGCTCTGACTGGCAGCCAGAGCTCTCGCTCAAGGACCAAGCCTCCCTCTGTTCTGGCACACACCACTTTTGCGTGCTCGGCATTGGGATTTTTCCCAGCACTTTTTTTTTTTTTTTTTGCTACCAGGAAATCCTGGTAGCCGACTTTGCTTTCATGCTGCAAATTTGCAAGGTGGGGCATGTTTTAATATTTCGCGTGTGTGGTTTGTGGCACCATAAAGTGGTTTGTAGCATCACAAATTACACATGCCTGCACATCTGGAAACGGACAGTGGGTCAGAATGCCTTTTACACTGTGGATTCCTATTTGAAATCTCTGGGTTTATTTTGTGAATCACGTGTAGGTATTAGTACACCTAAAAGTGCTAACATTGCACAGCACCATTAAAAGGATCTTGCAGTACCCTTGGGTGCTGTTTGTTGCAGGCTGAGACAAGTCGAACACTAACAATAATTAAATAGTTTGGATAAATCTTAGTTATTGAATGTTTAAAATGAGTGGAAGTTAAATGCATGTAAAAATGCCCTCTTTCATAGTTTCTACTACTACTTAGGAGGAGAAAATGTCTTCAGGTTTTGCAAATACTCCCTTCCAGTTGTTCCTACAAGTGCTTATAATGCAATAAACTTCATAATACTGGATATTTTTTATACACTCTTACTTTATAAGTATACACAGTTCTAAAGAGAAGCTGTTTGGTGTTTGACAACCTGGTGGTGGTCATAGGCATTTGATGCTTTTGTTTAATTCCTGCGAAGGATGAAGTAAATATTGTAGTCTCAAATTTGTTTGTGTTGAACAAAAGTAGTCAGATGTTGGTGTGTTGAAACAAATTACTTAATTTGGGGTTTGGAAGGAATTTTACCCCATGGTTAGATTAGTGTGGACTGTGAGGGGTTTTGTCTTCTGTAGCAGGGGGCATGGCCCTCTACCTGGGACCTCTTGACCATATATTGACAACATTTTATAGAAGCAGGATACTGGCTGCTGCAATTCCCCAGCATTACAGGTTGCGTGTTAGGTCTGTGTTGTTAGGGTTAATGGTAGTCTTATATAGAGTTTAGATTATGGTCTGTATGGGATGGTTTGGACAGTGATGATGCTGCCTCTCTGGAGGTCCCTTCCAGCCCTATTTTTTACTGACTCTAATAAATTATGTACTTTTGTTGTTAATTATTCTAAATGTATTTTCTTTGTAGGTTTTAAACACTTAAAGTAGCCATGAGAATTTATATTATAACTCAGTTTTGAAGGGGCAAAAATGAAGCATGGATACATTAAGTGGTATTGGTTTTAATATTCCAAAGAGGAAGTATAAGCTTTTAGTTCTAACTTTTTCAGTGAGTACTCATACAGTGAAGGGCAATGAGAAGTCATAGTGGAGATCATAGTTTTTTCGGGTTTTTTAATGCATCAGAGTTGATTCACAGACTACTAAATACAGCAAACGAGGAATATCATAAAACCTCTCCTCCTTCTCTTGTGGATCATCAACTCCTCTCATCTGTGTACTGATAAATCTGTTTAAAGCAGCTAGCTGCCCCAAAAAATGTAATACAGAACACTTGCCTGATTATTAATGTTCTCCCCATATAGTCTTTTGCTCCAGTAGACTTGTGTGGGATCTATCAACAAATGGATTGTGAGCTGTTAACTCTATTTAAGGGACTTTTTAAACAGGTTAAATTATGTCACTTGCTGTTTGCAGTATTCCAATCGCTCTGTCCCTCCCTCCCCAGCTCACTCTGGCCCCTCTGGGAACCCCAAGGGCTGGGTAAAGTAGTTTAACATCCCCTCTTCTCCCCTGCCATAGTGCCTATTAATTTTTAAAACTAGAAAACTCCTCCGACTATGACAAACAGATTATAACACTTTGTTGAAAGCTGACTCATGGGTGAACTTCTTTAATTTTGTTTAATGGGATAAATTGGGCTTATTTTTTAGGATACATTATCACAGAAGTCTGTAGATATCCATGATTGTGTCCAGCCAAGATCTTCAGATGGATGTCCCATTCAACCCAGTATGGGCTCCACAGTGAGTGAGGAGATGAGCAAAAACAGGCCCACAGCAAGTGAGTATTTCCCTCAGTAAAACGAGGAGTGCTTGATACAGTAAGAGTCTGCATCTATTACAGAACTTATTCTGTGGAGGTTTGGATTTTTCACCCTTATAGTAAGGGCAGCAACTTAAAAAAATTACGAGGGAAAAATACTTTTGAGAAATGGTCTCCCTGAGATTCAGTACCACTTCCCATTGCTTATTGTGGGGCCAGGATTTCAGTTTGTTCAAAATTTTTCTTTAGATTGCCAGCATATTAGTAATTGAAATCAAGATTTTATAGGGAGAGTGTTTCTTGCAAAATGGTTGTAAATTACTAACTTCCTGTGATTTTTTTTTGTGCGGAAGGGGGTGGAATTAAACATAATCTGGCATTATCTAGGACAGTGGTTCTCAACCTATTTGGACTTGAGGCACCCTTCTGTAATGTGTGAATTGAGTGGCACCCAGTTTCAAAAACTAATTTATAGATTGTAGTGCTTGCATTTTTGCAGAGGGGCCTGGCAGTGGGGATATTGGGGTATTATCCAGGCAGGGACAACCGTGAGCCTGCATTTATTTGCTTAGTTTCTGTCTCATCAGCCCACTTATCTCCTAATACTTCATGGATACCCGTTAGAAAATCTGGTGGTACCCCAGGGTGCTCCAGCACCCTATCACTGATCTAGGAACAAAATGTGTTCATGCTTGCCCTCAGGAGGGTTAGCAAAAAGTATAAATCAAGTCTTTAAAACGTGTAGTAAATTTGTGTTGGCCACTTGTATTTCAAACATCTAACATTATTTAACCTGTCAGTATTCTCTAGTGTAGCTGAGGTCAATTTACTTCAGCTCTAGTCTGGAAGTGACCATCTTTGTAGAAGATATATGCCTTTTTTGAGTTCTCGCAATTCTGCTGATGCTGCCATTAAGGATGCCAGCTTGGTTGTTCTTTGATGTTGTAAAGTGTAATGACAATTAAGTGGATGGACAGATGTTAACATATCAAACTCAGCTTATAACAATGGCCTTGCAATCTTATTCTTTTCAGTGTAGTGCTAACCTGAAAGCTGATCAAACAAGTTATATTTAAATTGTATATCTGTTTAAGTTGCTAAATCACAAAACATTTGCCCTGTTTTTTTCAAACAGAATTTCCAGAACAGAAATTGTTTGCTGCTCTATTGATCAAATGCGTCGTACAGCTGGAACTCATTCAGACTATCGACAACATTGTGTTCTTTCCAGCAACCAGCAAAAAGGAAGATGCAGAGAACTTAGCAGCAGCCCAGGTAAGTGGGTATTAGTCTTTAAAGGTTTTAACTGATGGCTTTTAAGTTTCATAAGGTTTTGTAACTAACAATTTTAGAACAATTAGAGAATATCCAGTGAACAAATGAAGTGTCTGTTAAACCTTACATTAACTCAGACTTCCTACACAGGGGCCAGAATGCTTTATTGTGACTTAAATATAAAAGTTTCTAAAGGGTGGTAGAATATTCACTTTATAAGTGGGACTGCTTTTATGACTGATCCTAAGTGCATGTGTGGATAGAAATAAGGTGCGGAGACATAAAACATTTTCGACAACCTCTCACCCTCAAGCGATATTACAAAGCTTGGTTGTCCTGATCATCCATCAAGCAGTAGTAAACTCTTGACTGTTCTATGTTTTTTTGAAGAGGGATGCAGTAGACTTTGACGTTCACGTGGACACACAAGATCAAGGAATGTATCGTTTTCTAACATCGCAGCAGCTTTTCAAACTGCTGGACTGTTTGCTAGAATCACACAGATTTGCTAAGGCTTTTAATTCAAACAATGAGCAAAGAACTGCTCTCTGGAAAGCAGGTGGGTGCTGTCAATTTAGAAAAATGTAGCACATCATTACTGTGTTTTGAACAGATCTTTTGGAGATTTTGAGTTGAGGCTTTTATGCTGCCTTGCAGCATCAGCACTGAATTCATGTTCAGTGTCTTTTACTTCTACCTGAATGTTTTCTTTCATATAATTTAAAGATTAAACCAAAATGGTGCATGGAAAATGTGGTAATAGCTACTTCTACTGCCTGAGCCTCTGCTCAGGGACAAAAAGTGATGGCCCCTGCGCTGCACAGGCGGGGGCTCCCTCACTGCTAGCTGTGGGCACTTTCTCTTACAACCTGAGCCTCTGCCAGGGGAACTTTTTTTTTTTTTTTTTTTTTTTTTTTTTTAAAGTGGAGCTAATCCCAAGATGCTGGGGCAGAGACTCCTACAGTTGGGCCTGTCTGGCAGGAGCTGCTGGCTGCCCACCCAGCTCAGCTCCAGAAAAAGTGATTGACCACTTTGACTCATCCAGCACCACCTAGTGTCCTGAAGCTAGGAGATTAACAGAACAAACGCCCACAGTGTTTTGTGCTCCCTCTCCCCTCCCTTCAGCCTCCAAACCCCAACTACAGCTGCCTGTTTGCCTTCACAAATACCATACCGTACCTGTATTTTCAAGGGCAGGTCTGCCTTTCAAAAGCAAGGTGCATATATTAACATGAAGGCATGTTTGTATGCAAGAAATTGTAGTATTTGGCTATGCTTTGATAGCAGTACCCCTTTGTATGCTACATGCTGGAAGAAATATACTGGGTAATAACTGACTGTCTCCTTGCAAGTAACTATGCTAAAGAGTCTACTGCATGGGTCAGCAACCCCTGGCATGCATGAGTGGCATTTTGCTTGGCATGCATGCACCTCAGGGTGGACAGCAGGGACGGGTCTGGGGCTATGCTGCCACAAGGATCGGGCCCCTCATAGCTCCTCCATCATCCGCCCCAGCATGCCAGCATCTTACAAGTCAGTTGGGGTGTTTTTGGCACTGTTGTAGTTTGAGATTAAACTAACAAATTTCAATGTGCATCTTGAATTTTCCAGGTTTTAAAGGAAAATCAAAGCCAAATCTTCTTAAACAAGAGACAAGTAGCCTTGCGTGTGGTTTGCGCATTCTTTTCCGTATGTACATGGATGAAAGCCGCATTAGTGCATGGGAGGAAGTCCAGCGGAGACTACTCAAGTAAGATTGTAATAGGTGGATGTAGTATATTTTTAAATAGACAGCAATTGAATTTGCTCTAACTGCTGTTCATACAGTAGCTGATGTTATAAAGGAAATAGGCTCCTTGATGTATTCCATTCTGAATGGGTGAAAGGTATTTCTGACTATTTGTCTCTCTTGACGATCTTCATAGAAGTTTTATAGCAATGGGAGAACTTAAGACTGAGGAAGTCTCGGTTCTTTGTGGGGGGCAGATGGGAGTAGGAGATTGACTTTGTTGGGTTTTTTTTTTAAGGCAGAGGTCAAGTTTTCTGTGGATCTAAGAATAGATTGCACTTTTCTTTGTGGATTCGTGACATTCTCCATCATGGAAAACAAGCTCTGAGTTTCAGGGTTCAGGAGCCTCTCAAGGGTGTTAAGTAATTATTTTGAATGATCACGCGTGCAAGATTTCTTAGCTCACAAAACCATTTAAAGTGACAGACAGAACGAAGTGTATATGGCTGGAATGCATGATGGGATTGTAGATACTGTGCCTGATAAATCAGCATGAAGACCATCTTCAGATAATTCCAGAAGTGACAGATGCACAGTTATCTCGAAGGCATTCTCCATTTTAACCCCTTTGAGAGCCTGGTAGTACATTTGAAGAAAACATGATAGCTCTGAAAACACCACTGGCTGGAAACAAGCACCACCCCTTTGTCAGCATTCTGGAACATAGTCATATGACTCTGTAGAGTAGGAATTGTGAATATTGTGTCTCATAATTGTATGTTCTGTCTAGTGTCTGCAGTGAAGCTCTGAGTTACTTCCTTACTCTTACATCAGAAAGTCATCGGGAAGCCTGGACTAATCTCCTTCTCTTGTTCTTGACTAAGGTCCTAAAGATAAGTGATGAAAGGGTAAGTATCTGTTGTGAGGCCTATTTAAAATCAAGTGGTGCAGATAAAAACTGGTCCTAAGCTTTGTCTGCAGACTTTTTTATGATTTTAGATAGCTTTGGAAGCATGAAGCCAAAAAATCCCACTAAGAATGCAGTAAGACTGTGTTGTGGTACAATTTTTATTAGTCTGTAACACATTTTAAAAATGTATCTGGTAGCTTAAAATTTAGACTCTACATTGAAACAATATTTGAGGTGGTGACAACCATCAAGGGAAGTCACCGAGGCTGATGGCAGGACAATTGGAAAAGAATAATGTAACCCTTAGCATGTGTCTTAGTTAAATTAGTCCCTCCCAAAATAAGGAAGTGGTTACTCCAAAGGACTTCCCATAATTCCTAATTCATGGTATTTTGTGCTGGGAATAATAATCAATTTCAATTGTCTGCACATCTTTCTGAATCAAAATGTTTCAGCAAAGATGAATATAAAGTATGAATTTCAGCAGGGAAAAATATATTATTTTTTGTAAACTTTCCTGGTTTTAATAACATTTGATGGCTGCACTTTCAAGCTGACGGCACATAAATCTGGACTGGTAAAAGGATAATCCTTTCCCTTTTAAAATAAGCAAGCTAAGAGAGAACGATATCTAGCCAGTGCAGTCTGCGTGCATGTTATTTTTAAAACAATGCAGTCTTAGTCCCAGTAATGAAATTGCTTCTAATTGAATTCCGTTGATTTTTGGCTGTAATTTTTTCTCACTTGGCAGCGGGCAGGGCATTGGGAGTCTGAAGAACAGGCTGTCAAATGAGTAACGCCTAATAGAGTAACTATTTGTTTTCCTTCCTCAGTTCAGAGCACACGCCTCATTCTACTATCCTCTCTTGTGTGAAATTATGCAGTTTGACCTAATCCCTGAACTTCGAGCTGTTTTGCGAAGGTTTTTCCTGCGAATTGGTGTAGTTTTCCAGATATCCCACCCACCAGAGCAGGAGCCTGGAACAAACAAGCAGTAGCATACAGAGACTGAATATTGCTCTGTTACATGATTCTATCTATGTAAAAGGACCAGGTAGCTGAGGCTCCGTCTGGATATCCATAGAATGTTTTTTTGTATGGCAGCGTATCTAAGGGTTAATGGTACAGCTTATAACTGTAATTAAGGCTTGCCAACCCTCCAGTCCCTTGCAGTTTTCTGATGGGTTATCTCTGTTTCTCTTGCCTGGCTCATGTTGAGCATCGAGCCAGTTTTTAGCACAGTCCTGTTGTCAGCATGGGCTACAATATCCTTTACTGTCCTAGACAGCAGTATAGCAACTGATGTTTATGCTGGGGGTGAAAGTAAAAATACCCAAAGAACTATGTAAAGGTTTGAACTTCTGCAAGAAGTACAACTCAGGAGAGCTGTATTTTGAAGGATAAAATGTTTATAGTGAAAAAGAATGGAAATTATTGTTGATGGTAAAAGACATTTAGCATCTATGTCTGATATTCTTATTCTGAAGATTTTTTGCACACTCAGGCTGTCTGAGATACTGGTAATCATCCTCCTGTGAAAATGTACAGAGATGCAGGTCTGTAATATACTCCTGAACACTATACAGTTCTTCCTGCATTGTTTTGTTTGGTTTCTGTATAATTGATTTGCTGATGAACCATAACATTTTGTTTTTCAAATGCACTAGAAGTTTGGGTTTATTTTTTGAGTTGTGACTTTTGTTTTTGTTGTAGCCCAAAAGTTAGTGTTGCTGACTTTTGTCAAGAACAGAGGTAGAAAACATCACAACTGACATAACTACTTGTAATATACTTGTTTTAGGGCTTTTAAATATAATGAGCCTTTGAAATGATGATCCTTCAAGGACTGGAACTTGAATCACTGCAAACAAGTCTAGGTTGTCTCTGCTGTCACACACGTTTTTGTTTGATGTAGATTTCACTCTATGTACAGAATTTAATGTTGAATATATTCAAGTAACAAATCTGGCATGGTTTGGGGATGGTTAAATTTATTGGAAATGTATTCATACTGTGAATTGTGCTCTGATGGTTAAAAGACAAGATTGTCAAGCATTCTGTATTACAATGGATGTAGAAAATTTTTTCAGATGGATAAAATGTATATGGTACAGATATGTAAAGTTTTCTATGTAAAAATTCTGTACAACTTTCTGTACAATATTGGTTCTCATCTGGCATATTCTAATCAGGTTATAGGTCAATAAAGTTTTTGAATTCTTTCATCAGTGCAATCAAAACCAGTGCAATCTACAGCTACTTGTTTCACCATTTTCTTTACCTGTCATGCTTTTAACTGAATTTGCACAGGCTCTTTAATAGAGCAGCCAGAAGTTAGACTAGTTTGCATAAGGCTGAATAGAAGGAAATGCAATAGATAAAACAGTAAAACGATTCGTGTGTATTACTGTACTATGTCATGTACAGTTGCAGAGCAAAAATTGTAAACTATTTGGACAGAAAAGTGTATGAAGTGTCCAGCTATAAGATTGAGACACAGTTATGGCCAGATGGCAGAGTACTAGGAAATAGAGGCAATGTGATAAATGGTAGTCTCAATCCATCCAGCAGCCTAGTTGTCACTATTTTTTTTCAGGCTTCATGGCAAAGGCATTCCAAGAAGGATTTGCCTGTTCATATTTTCTGTTCAGTGGTTATAAGATGCCTACATTTCAAAGCTGTTTGTTTATTTTTTGGCCTGTGTTGCTGGGGTTGTTAAATATGTAGCTGTGGAAGACTAGGAACAGAGACCTGCTCTCTACCATTTTGGAAGGCTACACTGCTTGGAGGTGAAATGATTGCTGCTAGCAGTTCAAGGGAGAGATCATTTTCCCCCTAGAGCAATGCTGGAGGAGAAATCAGTACAGGAACCATTTGTCCATCTTGCCTAGCACTGGAGGGTGTGGAAAGCCAGAAGCCCTGAGAAAGGCGAGCTACTCGCAAGAAAACTCAGCTTCTACAACCTTCCCTATGAACTGCAGCACAAGCCATATGCCAGCTTGTCCATCCCTTGAGGTGCAGAGTTAATTCTGAATGGAGGAGTTAAACTTTGCTACAGTGCTGCCTGCAGCCCTGCTGAGCCAGGAACATAGTCTTGAATAAACTCAGTGTCTGACTAAGGTGACAATCACTGCTGCAAGCTGCCTGTAACATCCAGATCAGGGTGCGCTTTTTTTGAGTTCAGACTAACACAGCTTAATGACCAAGAATATTTAAGTTTGACGGCAAAGTTAAGGTGCACCTTGTAGACTAACAGGTAAAGGGCTACAGCCATTGCTTTGAACTTGCAGTATATAGGCACAGGTTCACTACCCTATGGCCCTGAGGAAGCATTTCCCTTGTTTCAGTTACTTCTACACCTAGCTTTAACTATCATTACTCTTGCTCCTGTGCATGTTTTAACTTAAGAGTCATGCTGTTTTCTCTTGCTTCTACCCAGCCAACCCTTTTTCTGTTCCCTCAAAAGTCAAAATTAGCCCCCTCTTTAGGATCTACATACTTCTGACCATATCTTTTGCTGTTCTCCCCTCCTGGAGTTCAGCATCTCTTCCCTGTTCTTGGCTTCTCCTTTTTGCCTTGGCAGAAGCTTTCTCTCTAGAGGTAGAGTCTTCCTTTTAACTTCTCATCCATGTTTCACTATGCAAGTTTATTTTAATAAAATATAATTTATTCAACTTTAAAAATCATAACCATAAATTATTCTCAGTATTTGCACTGTCAATACATTCAATGAGTCAGAAAGTTATAGTTAATATCTTGAACTCAAATGATTCTGGAAAGTAGAATGCAACTGATATGGTAATAGACAATAATTTATATCAAAATATTGCCCACAAAGCTCTCTCAGCTGTAAGTCAGGAACCACTGATTGAACATAAACAGGCAACAACCTCATTGCTTGTTCAAATACCAAGTGCTATTCTTACTCCATAAAAACAGCAGAAGTTCCTTGAATAGGATAAAGGAGGATGTACCCTTTGCCTGTTGTGCTTTTTGGTTGACTGAAGATTTCTGGAGTTTGTCTGACATTTACAGCACTTAAAACATTCACTTTCATTTAACACCAAGTTTATACATGTTTCAGTTTTTCACAGATGGAAAAAAAAGTGATTTCTTTAAATTATAGAAGAGTACACTTTAACACAGGAATAATAAGATATCCTCTATACATTTCTTTGTTTTACAGAAATCAGTCACACTATAGTTTCTCTCTGAACATGTCACTTTAAAAATCTTTTACAAAAGTTCACAATATTTACACAAAATAAGACTATCGCTATAAGAGACCATAAAAAGTGCAGTAGTGATTAACATTCCTTCTGTGATGAAAGGCACAGCTGGTTTCAATGTGGATTTATTCAACCGTGTGCAGTTGACAGGCCCTGCCAACTAAAAGGGAATGGGTTTTCTGAAGTAACTTTAACCTGGCTCAACTCTCCAGCCATAAACCTTTTCAGGGTCTCCGATGTGCCTGGTCGCAGCCATGGGTCTGTAGCTACTGTGTCAACAGACTTAGGCCGTCTGCCATCTTTGGATGGGAAGTGAGTCAAAGTAGCATCAGCATCTCCCAGGGAAACATCATCACCTGGAAGAGAATTGACAACACATTAAAGCCCATCACTTCGGTGCTACCTCTTCACTAAAATTAACCTATTTCTTCGTTCTTAGCATGCTATGTTTCACAGCAAGACAAAGACCTGGAACACACTGAACAGGGAGATGCCTCAAATGAAACTGGTCTATAAGGACAACTACTCTATTTCCTGAAAATTTCCGGGGTGTGTCATTGTGATTTTCTATAGTATGCTGATGCGTGGTTGGATTTAGGCAGAATCTTATCCATAGTAGATGGTTAACCGTGAAGGCCAGTCTTTGCTTTCTGATCTTGAGCCTACCTTTATGGAAGCTGTCATGAGACTGATACCAAAGGCTGTTTCAGAGAAGTAAATGTCTCTCAAAGTCCTTATTAAGGCTGGCTTGTGCATGCCCATGTGCCCTTTAACCAAGGAGTAAGGAAAAGGTTTTGGACCCGATGCAGAGCAGAGGTAGCTTTGTCACGTGGAGCCAGTAAATGCATCCATTTGACTGACTAACAAGCTGCTTAGTTTTCAAGTAACATTGTTTGTATCCATCTTCTCCCCCACAAAAATAGCCCCTTACCATCAGGAACTAAGAGTCCATTGCTACAAGTACTTTTAGGTCAAGCAATCCTAACAGGTGTATAATCTTGCTACTTGGATACAGATGCAAAAATGTGTGATGTTATGTAGAGGCTTCTGTCCTCTTAGGGCAGGGCTGCAAGAGTAAGTTAACTGTAGATGAGCAAGGGCAGGAGCTTACAGCAGTTCACCTTCTATGTAGTAACTGCCCGCTGAACATGTAGTAGTCTCATAATGATGCAAATGGGGGAAGTGACCTTGGACTGACCAGGCAGTGAGTGCTGTTAATTCCCATCATCATGCATTATTTAGAAAGGTATTCTTGCATGGGTGGTTACAGTACATGAGAGCATAGTTAACGTAATAGCCCTTGCAGAGGTGCTGAAGTCAGACTCCACTTTCCTGCCTGTGAACCTGCTCAGGAAAAAGGGCATTTTCACTTTAAAAATGTTGCCCATTTTTTTCCTTTTATTTTTTATGAACAAAGCTTAGAGCTTTTTAGCTTGGAGAGTTGTGTTTATTTCCATCCAAACAAACACACTTCCCCTACACAAACTAGTAAGCAATGGAAGAATTAAAACAACTTAGTATAATTAGAAAAGTTATTTTAAGCAAAAGAAAAATGGCTTAATTAGTCTTGGATAATAAAGATGTTCAAGTTAAGATCAAGTTTCTGATTTTAAAGATTTACTGAATTGGAGTATATTATCCCTTACATACAGTAAACTGGGTACGATCATATTTACTTGCATACCACAGGCAACTTTCCTTCCAAAATTGGGGTGCAAGTCTTAAGTGTGGAAGCTGACTTTTCTGCCCATAATAGAGGCATGGAAGAAACACTAAGATGGCTACGGACTCTTTTCCTCCTGTCCCTCCCTCTCCTCTCCCCGCTCAGATGGAGGGAGGGGGCCAAGTTTAGTCTTTGGCAGCAGCTACAGATTTAACCCTTTCACAGCTGAACTGGAATAGGGACAGCCTAATCTTCCACCCACTCGCCCTACATTTCCTGCTCAGGCAAAAGCAGATGTCTCAGCTATAAATGGGAGGGAGGGAATAAAAGATTAGGCTCTGATCCTGTTCCATATGTCCATAACCATGGGAAAAGTCCTTTCCCCTTCATTCTGTCTTCCCCCAAAAGAGAGAAACAATAACTACTGAATTCTAGTTATTTAAAAAAAAAGACTTTCATTTAAATTTAGATGGAATTGACTTCACAATACATTGACTAGTAGGGCTCCGCGCGGGTGATCTGCTGTCAGTAGCACAGTTTGGGCCTTATGTTTTGTCAAATAAGATGTTAGGCAACCTTGTTTCCTCACTGAAAACTTATTAAAAGTTACTTAAACTTAAGATGTGGGATGGGGGGGGGATAAAAAATTAAAAAAAAAAAAATCAAACTAGTTAGCTGATTATATCTGTGGGATAACATGAAAGGTTTGTTCTCTGTTTTTATATTGGTGTATGTGTGGCTCTTAAGTTTATGCAGCCAAAAACCTACAGTGAGAGATCTTTCTACATAATTCTTCTAAAGGTTCTCCCTCACCTCTTCACTCAGACAAACAAGATTTTTTTAGTATTATTTTGGTTGCGTGTGTGCATGGAAAATCCTATTGGATTACTTGCATATTTTTTGTAAGGATGTTAGGAATGCATTAGGCATTTATACACACACATTTGAATGCTCCAGCATGCTAGAGATCCAGCACATCGGAGCAGACTTAGTTATGTCCGCCCTGTATGCGAGCTGACGCACCCAGTGCTACGTTGCGTACATATGTATAAATGGCAAAATGTACATCAGTGCACAGAAAATGGCAGCAGTACACTTTTGAACTAAAACACCTTTATGTGTTTTAGTTCAAAAGCATGCCACTGCCATTTTCGCAGCACTAATGGGCATTTCACCATTTATACAAGTGTATGCGCCACAGTACTGGGCACTTTTAAAAGCACCCAGCAACATGGTGCAAATGTGTACAAATGCCCATTACGTTTACCTAATGAAGGAACTACAGTGATAATAGCATACTAAAGTTTTCAGCACATACTGTAACAAGGCACAGAAAGGACCTTTCAGATGCTGGTCAGCTCCTTATACTCTCACTAGGAAAGGCTGAAGTATACATTTTTGGTGAAGAATAACATCCCACAAATGTTACAAATACCCTTTCTTGTAAAAACAGAAGGTGGTTAATTTCTCACTTGATCATCTGAGGCAAAAAGGTTGATGTTAAACAGAGAGTCAGTTTTATCCTGTCTGGGCGCATTTACACGTTCATTAAAGCCCAGTAGTTACTGTGCATTTAGTTTAGCACTTGCTTAATGAAGTACTAAGCTAAATGTACAGTAACTAGTTACTCCTCAGTAGTGCCAATGAAAGGGTTTTTTTGTGATGCTTACTGCATAGTAGTATATCAGCACATTTTTGTCCCAGCACGCTACTGCGCATTAAGCATCTCGTGTAGACACGTCCACTATGAAGTGATTAACATCTTTTAACCCTTACGGTCAACAGTTCTTCCTAGAACAACAGCAGCAGAATAAGCGAAGGACTGCCCCAGACTTTAACATTAGAGCAACAGCTCTCCCCACATCCCTCAGCGATGGTGAACAGAGGCAGCATGCTGTAAAACACTTCAGTAGCCTTGTTACAAAGGAAGCCACCACCACCAGTAAGCTTAAAACTCCCTCCAATTACAGAAAGCCCTTTTAAATATTATCAGAAAAGAGGGCAAACCAAGACCCCATTATTCTTGGAACAGTCATTATCTTTGATTGATGCTGAGGTTGAAGGTGACAGGTCCTAATTTCACAAGTCCCCTACAAAGCAAAATGGTTGGTGAAGGGGTGGCATGGGGGAACCAGCACAGGATGCTCTTCCCTTTCAGTACCTCTAATACTGAAGATCTTGCAAAGCCTCAGCAGAGGAATCTGAGCTCCAGCATGGGATCCCTGGAAATTCTGAAGAAGTCTATTTCTATAGCTAGCTACATATTTTTTAATGAAATACTGTCTGGTCAACTTACCCCTGACCATCACTTTTTAAAAGGTTAAAAATTTGAATCCAGATATTCATGATGAAAAACCTAACCTATCAAGGGAAAAAAAAACACAAGTTTGAAAATAGGATTTTGACATTTGCTTACCCTGTACCAATTTAGCAGTGAAGCCTACACAGCTATTCATTTTATATTAAGAAACAGTAAATAAGTATTGTTAGCCTTCCCTTTCTCTCAGTCTAACACCGTTTCTGGCTTTTATGTAAAAGTAAAAGAAAAAAAGTTTATTTTGAAGAGATCATCTGTCACTTGCCACTTTAGATGTAGCTTCACCTCCATAGAAAGGAAGTAATTTGTTACCCTCTCGAACAAAAGAAAATTGAGATTTTCACAGCAAAAACAAATTATTTACCTTTCAGTGTTTTTAACCCCCTGCCAAGCAAACAGATGGAGTCCTACCCAAACCACCACCATAGGACAGCCCAACCAACCTGGGCATCCCATCTGGAAACCTCCACCAGGCAAGTAGTGTCTCAAGGGGTAGGCTAGCTGCTCTAGAGATTTAAAAAAGACAGACTTCCTTCAAACTGGAAGCAGAGGTTAATTTCAATAGCCCTTTCAGCAAATGCCATACACAATCTGTGCAAGTTTATGAATAATTTCTCTCTCTTTCAGGTCTATGATAATGTCCTTACTACAAGTGTGCAACATTTAGCTCCCCTGGGGTTGAGTGAGGTTTGAGGAATAAACTAGGCTATTTAATTAACAGATTCGTTTTGAACTCTGAAACAACTTTGTATGTCAATTTGAAATGAAGCTTGAAAGTAATGCTGTTCTTAGAAATGCTGTGTAATGGCACAATGAAGGGCCAGGAATTAAAAGTCCAAAAGAAATCTCAGGCACCTAGAACGGGAAGGGATGACCCAGGTCAGTGGATCCAGTTCCCTGCCATCACAGGCATCTATGAACCCCATCTAAGTAGCATCTTCACCCAAGCAATGTCCAGGCAGTCAGATGCAGTGAGGTTGGGTCAGGGTAGAGGATGTGACTACTGCTCTGAAACTAATGTCAGGCAGAGATAAGGTGACTAGGCTAGGTATTTAGTAATAATTTAGTGAACCATGTGACACCAGGTTGGACAAATGGCTATCTGACTAGGCATCTTGCAGGTTGAGAGCTCTGAACTCGTGAGAATCTTGCAAGGGAATGATGAGGTCAGAGTTACTATACACAACTGGAAATGGCAAATGAATGCGAGATGTCAAAGACCCTCCTTTGGCTACTTCCTCCAGAGTTCCAAACTGTAGGAGACATAACTACTTTAAAAGCAGTTCCTGAGAATGGCCACTGCAAAAACAGACAAGAAAGATTAAAGTAGCAGAATGAATTAGACAGAATACCTCTCATCTCTGACTTCCAGGCCTCATGGGTTGGAAGTCATCAAGAGTTTAGGTTTCTTGCAAAACTGAAAAAGGTTCAGGCAGGCTCTCAACACTGGTGCCAAATCTGCCTACCAAAAGACATGAATTGTAAAGTCATAGGGGAAAAAGGGGGGGGGGGGCATTATTCCTGGGTACTGTATTGGTATTTTTCTTAGGGACTGGTGACAGTACCAGATAGGTGCTGTTGGCCAAAGGAAAGCTGTTGTCTGTCTTCATCTCTTCTTGGAGATGCGAGGAATGTAAGGTAGTTGTGGAGTCATTTCACAAATGGAGGGTCTCAGTTGTTGAATTAAAATGTTCACTGCCCTCAAAGGGAAGATCTTCCAGTATTTGGGCCTTCCTGAGATATCCCAGCTGCTTGTGCCAGGTTGATGTTCTTGTTGCCTCAGATATGGCCATGGAGAGTATAGGTATACTGGACTCACTAGTGTTGCTTGCAGGGAAGTACTACCTGTCACCTGCCCTTTGTTCATTACAGATTTTAAAAGTTCCTCCACAGTCTAGAGGAAGGCAGGTCACTAATTAAGATAGTTTGTCACAGTGCAGGCAATTTTATTTTGTGAGCAATGCTTGCTAACTAGTACTTGCATGTGAAAGCTAGATGAGGCTGGTAGCCTTCATGTGCAAATAGGTCTGGCTTCCTTGGGTCTCTCTCCCTATATTTGGGCTTGGGAGGCATTTGCTGCCTGGACTTTGGCACATCTGCCACAACGAGGTCTGTTCTCACCCACTGCCAAAACATCCTCAAGTCCCTTGGAACAGACTGAATACCCTTTGTCTACATTCTTGGATGTGGCTGGCATGGCAAACCTACCAGGCCTGGAAATGACTCTGTTCTTCCCTCCTGTGCCACTTCCAAAAGTGCTGAAAATGTGTCATGCATTTAATAAAGTCTTATAATGAGTTGTTCTCTACAGAAGAAGACACTAAGGATTTCACTGTTTCAGAGAAGGATCAATAGTTCTCTGCAACTCAGATCAATAGTTCTCTTATGTACCTGATCTGTTACTCCTCTCCTGTCTCTAGCATCTGTTTCTCTACCAAAGGAACACATGACTCAAGTCTGTGATTCAGGTCTCTAGCACAGGCAGACAAGGACATCTAGGCCATGTCCAGATGAGCACAGACATTTGGTTCCCTGGAGACAAGTAGTGGCAACACACCTTGCACCGCTGCTACTTGTCCCCAGGGAATGCCAGTGCCAGATGTGCTTTGGCACATGGCAAGTTACCCCAGATGGGGTAGGGAAGGCTGGGGCCAGCACTGGGCTGGCCCTAGCAGCCTTACCCGGGGTCCTGGGGGCCTCCCTGGGCTGCAGCAATAGTGATTCTACTGCGTGGAGCCTGGCCAGCAGCTGAAGCATGGCTCCGGGCAGCCCGGCTCCACTTTTAAGCAGTGCGCACTGCCTGTGTGCACTGCTCTGCTTCTTATTTTTCCACATATGTTTTTGACTCTTGGATATCCAAGGGTCAAAAAAACCTGAGGGGAAAAAAAAGTGAAGTCGTACACGCACAGGCAGCACACCCTTGCAGCACAGAGAACATCTAAATGCGCAATACATAGTTCTGCAGACAAGCTTGCGGCACCACACTGCATGGCCACGCTTGTCCGGATGTGACCCTAGGGTGCAGGGGAGGCCCCAGTAGCCATTGCTGACCAAGAGTACCCACAGCAACAAAGTCAAGGAAAGATATCATGGTTCATATACTCTACAGCAGAGGTAGTCAACATGTGGCACAGGCAACCTGTGTGTGTGGCACACAGCAGATTGGGGAGGGAATAGAAAGCAAAGTAGTAGACTGGCTTGGGAGCACAGAAAAGGAAGCAGAAAGATCAGATCAGGCAGAGGATGGTGACTAGAGTGGCACTGGGGAAGGGTGCAGGACTGATTTGTGAAATGTCTGCCAAGACGGTTGGCCCAAACCGTTCTATAGGATTTGTGCTTTCTACAGTCCCTAAAGTACTTTGATATCCCTGCTAAATAAGGAGCGAGTAAGATGTTTATAACTGCTCAGACAGGGGTACTGACAAGATTACATTAAAATGGGATTGGAGATTTACACTAATAATATGCACAACGTACTGCTTGGGGCACATATCTGCACGTGTAATTAAAGGCAGATATAGTTAAAACAAAAGGGAATTGACTTTCTATACCACATGCAGCCACCAGGCATGTCACTTCTATCATAGGAGCTCAGAAGAAAGAACGGCAGCTTGAAAGTCATAGCCAACAATAATTCTAGCTTGTATAACTCATATTCAGGTAATGAGACCCCATGCTTTCAGGCATTTACTGACCTCCACTGGAGTGAAAACAGAACACAGTTCCATGTGTATAGCACAACTGGCCAGCTGTCTTGCAGGATTTACTTCTTTCCACTGAGAGGTCAGGTATTAGGTTGGATATCACTGTCCTAGCCAGAACTCTTTAGACTTGGCATCACAAATCGTGTCATTTTATTATACCCCTGAAAAGGTGCTACATACTTTAACTCAAGTGTCTGTGGATCAACCAATTTTCCAGGAGACAAAGTATGAAATTATTTCAGAATAATCCAATTTACCCGTTTCAGTCAATTTCTTGTTTAACCACAATGAGTCAGATTGCTAATGTCCAAAGGCCTACCTAAGGGAACTGATTTCTTCTGAAGTGCAGTCAGTCTTCTCAATCGTTCTTCATTCCTGGCTTTCAGCTGATTAACACTGAGACTGGAGCTTGAGTGTAAAGAGAAGCTGTCAGGCAGTGAAGACTGGCTGACAGGGACTTCATTCTGCAGATTTAGGAAACCAGGGAATGTTTCAGTAAAGATTATGCCACTTCTAAATGGCTACTGGAGAAATGACCAATTTATTTCATACATGTACAACATCTACTAAACTAGCAGCCATGCAGACTGCTAGAATAGCTGAGATACACATCTGACTTCAGCTGAAACCAGAGACTTAAGAGGAAAACCTTATAGTACAGAGCTGTAGGATAATATCCAACTCCCCTAAGACTTAAGATTGGCTTGGCTAGGAGAATGAAGTTTAATATTCTTTTGAAGATTGGTATTCACCATTGTACCTGTAGATATTTTGCCAGAAGGCAGGGTAAAGATGTACTTTACAGAGTAACTGAATCCAAGATGCATAAACTTTCTTGAGCAAGAGCTCACTAAGGTGCTTCTCTACCCTGCCTTCTGCCTGACTTCAGACTAACATGACTGATTGACTGAACATGACTGACAGACTGATTAACATTATGGAGGTCTGATTTTTTGAATCTGGAGATCCTCCCCCAGCCTCCAGCCCGCCAACTAGACCTAGCCCCTGTTGGCATATCATCCAGCCTGCAGGGCTCCCCACAGATCCAAAAATATAGCGGTGGTGAAGCAGTGGCAACATTAATCACCATTCCCCCGCTGCCAAAATTTCCTGAATTATGGGGAGCCCTGTGGGGTAGAGTGTGGCCCTGTAAACTAGACCAGGCATGCAGGGTGGTGCACAGCCAACTTGGGTGTGCAGGGCCAGGAGGCCTGCATGGGCCCGATCTGGCCACGTAGGGCCAACCAAGGGCAGCACGGGGCCTGATCCTGGCAGGCAGGGCGGAACTGGACCACAGACCAACTGTGCGCCACTCATCTGGCCCACAGGGCCAAAAGGTTGCGCACCACTGAGCTACACGGTTTGAAAACTACTAAAAATAAATTCTTTTCTTTTACATGTTTAGTTTCCTTTGATTTCTTTGACTGGCCTGCTGGAACTTGCATCTTCTGTCTCAGACCACAAGAACCCAGTCTTCTTTCTCCAAACCAATCGCCACTTTCTCTACTTATGTCCTATTGCCTCCAGTTCATCATCTTTTTAAAATAAATATTTCAGTCATTTTAATCTCAGGCTGTGACAGCTTTTCCAGGTCTTTCATTGGAAGGTAAATACTGAAGGGGTATGGGGGTGTGAAGTGTGGGGAGCAGGGAGAGGAAGGGAAAGGAGCATTTCATACTTACAGCAAAATCCTTTGCTTTATGCTTTAGTCGTCTCCTCTCCCTTGCAGATGATTGGGGTTGTGAAAATACATAACCTTCTTCTAAAGCAGGAAATGTTTCCCCATTAGTATCTGGAAAAGTGAAAGAGAACAAATCTTTAGACAAAATTGCCAATTTACCTCATAGAATTGATCTGATGGCATTTAGTTTTTAAACAAACAGTGCTAATATAATATACAACACTTGACTCAGACATGCTAACGAAAGAAATCTCCCTCATCAAGAGGTATTTCTTTTGTAGAAGAAAAGCTCCTAAGGGATTCTGGAACTTTATAAGATGTTACAAGTCAAGCTGGCCCCTAGATCAGATATGGGACTTAACCATGTAAGAAAACTGCAAGCTCCACCCACATTAACCCCTCCCCCCAAACACACACCATATGTGACTGCGTCATCTTATCACCAGGGATCCTGGTTTTCTCTGATAAAAAAATCCCCAATTTTCAGATTTAAAAAAGTGATCCAAAATCCAGTTTTCTGTGAGTAAAATTGAACACCGGTAATATATAGATATCTATATAGTGCTATTTCATTTTGATCATGGAAAAATGTGGATTTTGGGTTACTATTTTTAACCCGAAAATTGGGGATTTTTTTAAAATCAGAGAAAACTAGGATCCCTGCTTATCACCGAGTCCCCTCTTCCCTCTGTTTTTGTAGTATTAAATGGAACCTAAATATTTCAGGCTGATCCCATCGGTCTGCTCCTTTAAGTATTTTCAATGCTTCCTTTGCTGGGGAAATGGCATCATAATTCATAGAGGAAGTAGCCTACAGACAGTAGCAGCTTTGAAATGCATGTGAATGGTCCTGAGATGGCCAGCCTGACCATCAGGCTGCTGGATTGCTCCTTAGGTTCAGTGTGTCCATTGCCCCTGCCTTTGTGCAGACAGCAGGCGCAGTTCCTCTTCCACTGTACCTAAAACTGTGCTTCCAACACACTTGACTTTTTCAATGACAGTCAGTCGTGCAGACCTCCCCCCTCACAGCCTTACTACAAAAAGAACACATTCTATTGTTACGAATTATTTGTTGTGAAGATGAAGAAACTGAGGAACATTTCAAAAGTAAAAAATCATTTTGAGATTTTTTTTAAATCTCAAAACATTTCATTTGGACTCTTTCTTCAGTTTGGAACCTACTTTTCAAATAGCATGCAAAAAAGTTAAAACACAAATGGTTGATATTTTTCATTACTACTTGATTCTGAAACAGCAAATTAGCTAAACACCATAAGCTTAAATATATGAGAGCCATAAAGATAATGGCATTTATTAAGTCAACCTAAAGGACTCCAGTATGCCTGCTAAATGTATAAAGCAATGCCATTACATACTGAGCTTCTGAAATAGTTGCATATAATCATGTTCGTTTATCATAATACAAGTAGAAGTGGTACCAAGTACATACATATTTACTTCATGTCTGCAGTTTTCCACCAGTATAAAATAATTCATCACAAGCTATTAAACATATATTGTTCTGAAATTTATTTCAGAATGGTTTCAAAGTGCAGGACTAACATTAATTTTAATAATTAAGGTTCAAGTAAGACATGTAGCAAAATGAAAAGTCCGTTTTCCAATATCTGTTTTCCCTGAATTTCGCTGAGGATTAATACTATAAGTATATAAGGGGGGTGCATCAGGATCTGGGAGAACAGTTGTTCACTAGGGCTCCCCAAGGGATAACAAGGTCTAATGACCAAAAACTTCTAGAAGGCCAATTCAGACTCAATATAAGGAAAAACTTTTTTTTTTACAGTCTGAGTGTCCAAGGTCTGGAACAGACTCCTCCCTCCTTCCCCCCTGGGGGTGCAAGCACCTACTCTGGACTCATTCAAAAGGCATTTGGATCCCTGCAGACTTCTTGCCTCTGGCAGCAGGGGGGACAAGGTCCCTTCCAGCCCCTAATGTCTATAAAATCTAAGAAATACATTGGCTTTCCAAACTAATACTGACTTATATTTTAACCTTCTGGCAAGCCAGCTGAAAGACTGATCCTAGCATTTTCCACTGGAAAAACCTACCATTATTGCTCAAAATTTTTTACTATAAGCATTGTGTCTATTACAAGCCTCTACAGAAATGACATCATAATTCATAGACAAAGTAGCCCACAGACAGCAGCAGTTTTTATTCCTAATTTCACTTGGACTCTTACCACATAAAAACTAACATCTATCAATCAGTAGGTTTTTTTTACAAGCAGTTTTTCAAAACCCTGAATGTGCATTTGGTACTAATGAAGAGTAACTATAAGGATTGACGAGAGACAGACATAGGCCATGACCAGGCATTAATTTCTAGCAGTGGAAAATGTCCACTGCTAGAAATGATTCCAGGAGAGGGAGCAGTACAGGTGCTCAGCCTGCAACCACCCCTTTTCTCCTGCTCATTATGCCTTCCAGACATCAGTGTAATCCCAGCACTCTTGCAAAAGGTTGAGACCTGGAAGATCTGCCAAAAGAGGCACGTTTCCCCCAGAAGAAATTGAATTAACGCTTATAAGCTTGTCATTTCTATTAAAAGAGTGGTGAATCTCCCAGTAGAAATGTAACATCTGCATGTGGCCATAATATACTGCACAAGACTCTCTGTAAAAAAATTGCCAAGTGCCAGTCTTCCTAGTTCAGATCTTTGCTTGTTACATAGCAGAGATGCACACAAGTAGGAACTACTGTATAACTAAACCCATACTTCCATTCTCGCTTGTTGCCTGGTGATATGCCAGAATATGGTATACCATTTGAAAATAAGTTATGAAAAGCGGGGAGGGGGCGAAATGGACTGTTTTTCGTGCTTTTATTTGTATTTTTATACTGAATGCAAGTTTTTCTTGAAAAGTATACTCTAGATTTACCCTTCACAGCCACAAGCATCTTCAAACCAGTAAGCTATGCAGAGTCTACTGTCACCACCTTACTTGGGTTTGCCAGAGTACCCTGTCTTTTGAAATTTATTTTGCAGACTAAAAGTTGTTTGGGACAGGCACTATCTTAATACTTTATACTTACATCTTACATACCACTGAGCATCCTTTCACAATTTAAGTAAGTGAAATATTTTCTAGTACGAGAGGAGTCTGAGTGCAGGCTACTCACAGAATCAAGTAGAAAGATTCCCCTTGTTGATGCCATGTTATACCTTCTTTTTATTAATTACCTGATACTGGAAAGCAATTTAAGTAATTTCCCAACATGAAGTCTGATTTTATAAAGACAGGCACTAAGTATTCTTTCCCTTACTTGGATTCAGAGAGGCAACAGCTACACATTAAAAAAATGCACCAAATGCGTAGTTTTTAGTTTCATAATAAAATCTACAGGCATACAATTTCTGTATCTCTCCTATTGTTAAAGAATATAAACTGCAGGCTTTGGGACTTTCGGGTGGTATTAGGAAGAACCTTAATGGCCAATTAGAGGAAAACGCATATAACTGCTCTTTGTACTGCATACCACACAAGGCCCAATTATCCCAAGTTTTGCAAAATCATTAAAAAAAAGACACGAGTCCAACCCTCAAACACTTAGTTACACATCTCGTTTCACATTGGACTATGAAATTTACATGACATCAACAGTTTAAAAAGAACATAACTGATGCGTCTCACATTGCTCCTCTGTGGATTCTGTGAAAGGAGGCACAACACTATATAGAACCATGCTGTTGGGCATGTGGAGCAACAAGAGACCCAGGAAGAACAGAAAAAAAAACCTGTCAAATCTTGCTAAATGAATGCTGCGATCATGCACCCATAAACCATATAAACCTTCGGAGCCCGAGAGCAAGAATCCTCAAATACCATATTTGCTGAATATATTGATATGAATGGAAAGATCTCTTGACTAGTTGATTTCAAGACTGAGGTAACAGTTCCTACTCCACTTATTAGGTGCTGAAGCAGACTTCAGTGCCTAAGTGTAATCCAATTCATCCTGTAAATCAACTGTCATCTCGGTGCTAAAACCAGTTAAAAAAGCAGCAGCCCAACTATCTTTTGTATTAAAAAAATGTCAGGGACTCAGCACGGTGCAATATAATGTACTAAGTATCTAAGTCTACTGAAGCATTTTCCATATTTACTTGAATTCAAGACAAGTTTTTCCCCATTTAATGTAAGAGGGGAAAACCCCTTGCCTTGGCTTTGAATACAAGGCAGCAGGGGAGAGGGCAGCTGCTGCAGCTTCAACTCTGCCCCAACCCAAGGTCAGGGTTGAGGGTGGAGTTGCACATGCTGCCCCCTCCTCACTGCTTCTGCACCCCAATCTGCCCTGCCCATTGCCTCTGCCTGCCACCTCCTCCATCACAGGCTCCTTGCCCCAATCACTTACCCTCCAGCTCTGGCGTGGCCCTAGTCCTGCTCCAGCCCAGTAGCAGCATCAACTGGCTCTGGCCTGGGCTCCAGCTCTAAGGCCCAGTTGGAGCTGCCGTCACTGCAATAGCTAGACTGGGGCTAGAGCAACCACATGCTGGAACTGGAGCAGTAATGGGGAAAGAAGCAGGTGCCAGGAGGTGCAAGTGTTGCGGGGGGAGTAGCAGGGGGTGTGCTGGGACACAGGCTTGGGGACAGGCAGGAGAAAGACGAAGGTAAGGTGCCAAGGGGGTGCGGGGGGATGGGAAGAGGCTGTGTTTGGGCAGTTTTACTCCCCTACCACCTGCCCCCTGCACCCTCTCATCTGCCCCTTTACCATTGCTTTTACTGCTGCAGTGGTGGGAGGGGACAAATTTAAGATGACCTTCCAATAACTAAATGCTGATAATTGCCCCTATGAAAAAATCTAGTGACTTGAGATTTTTAGAACAGTAGCATAATCACGTTGTCTATAACAACAACATATCAAATGACACATTGCATAAAAAGTATAAATACCACTAAAACTCACCAATAAAAGCACTCTCAGATTCCAATAGTGAATTTTTCAAGAATTCACTGGAGTCATTCCTGAACTACAAAAGTAAAAACAAAAAACACTCAGTTCAGCTGTATAAGTGTCTGTGGAAAAGTGAGGGTTTTTGCTTACTATTTTTAAGTAAAGTAAGTAGTAGGAGTTGTGAGTGAAAGGTGCCAAATTATAAAGTACTGGATAAGATAGGACTTTGCACATGAGAAGCAAACAGCACAAAATAATGCTTTCTAGTATACTTCAGCCCTACGCTGTGGTAAAAATGGTAGATTTTAAACACACAGTTCAGGTTGTCCTTAACTACTCAGATTTTGGCTGCTTTCCATAGCAGTCCTCTTTGCTAAGATTGCCTACAGGGACAACAACTGTGTGCGCGCTTTTTGTAATATGGACACTTCCATTAGAAACCAGATCTAATTTGCTACTGTATTTCATATAAGCCACTAAATATGCTCCTGCCTTTTAGGCATTATTCAAAAAGGCATGATTCTAAATTATTATAATATCCAATCCCTGATATTATCACATTTTGTAGGACTAACAAACTTATTATTTATTTTATCCTTATTATGCCCTTTGAAGGTTGAACTTTTAATGAACAGGGCTGCAACAATTTATTACAGAATTAATTCTGAAATGCAAGTCTCTGTGTTGAAAATCACTTTAATTTCTACCTACTTTCATTTCAAAGGAGAAAAGAAAGCAGAGGCAGCAGGGAACTGAATATTTACTGTAAATCAAAGGTCTAAAGACAACTTCAGTAGCTGTCTAGAGCTATAAAAGTGCAACAGTATTCTGAGCACGTAGCTGCTCTGCTAGCTGTGTCTACAAGTCACAGCAATGATCTAAAAGCTACTGCTTATGACATTCCAAGGACTAGATTCCTTACAGCCTTGCACCCTGCCTGACAGCACACACCTGTGAAACGTGGAGGCACAATATTATACCCCAGTGCAGAACAGGCAGAGAATTGTAATTTGACCCCACACTTTATTCAGTTCTTCTAGTGGAGTCAGAAAATAAACTGTGTACACCTCTTGGAAGAAAAGAACCTACTTCTTTATTGTCTTCCACCTTGTTTAGTCCTGTACACCTGCATAAAGTGTAAATGCTACCGAAGTAGTGTTCTCCACCAACTCACTCCAATTACAGTATCTACTTCCATTCTGCACAGGTGCATATGGCAATACAGGGTTCAAGACTGAAAAATTCAGCCACAGGTATAGATCAAGACATGGATTGGCCACAGAGCCTGTTTCCTGGTTCAATGAAGAGACCTGGTGACTTATGTGCTATCCCTAAACTTGCCTCAACACTAAATACAGGTTTCCCTCACTTTATGCTGTACATGTGTTCCTGGAAAACGGCGCATAACTCGAATTGGCATAAAGGGAACATACTTTACAATGTAACAAATAGGGATATGTTCCAAGACCGTGACTGTGCTGACCCCCAGACCCAGTTCTACTACTTTTACATGACAATTTTGGTACTCACAAACAGCAGAGATGGGTAGGAGATAAGCTAATGGGATGCTTAGAAGCCATAATAGGGATGGCAACTGCAGAAACTTGTGTCACAGACAACATGCGAGGAGCACAGATCCACACAGGAGATTATATTTTGGTGCGCGCCACTCCCACAATGCACCACACACAAAGCAGCTGACTGCAGGCTTCCACCACACTGATCACATAAAAGTGAATTTACCTCGCATATAATGAATTTGTGATATAAAAAGGGTCATCGCACAAGAGCAAATTCGCACATACAAAACCCACATAAAGCAAAGGAAACCTGTAGATAACAAGCTTAGATAAATATATTCCTATATTTCAACAACTAAAGCATGCTCAATCTCCAATTCACACTAATTCAACCACAAAGTTCCCCGCATCTGAGAAAATGCAGTGCAGCAAATTGAAAAAAAAATAAAGATTTCTTTCTTTTTTTTTTTTTTTTCTTCTTACCAGTCCCATGTTCCGTGGGTTAAAGCCAGGAGCAGAATCATCATAATCTATAATATCTATCCATGCCCAGGAAGAATAAAAAAACCATAATTGGCATAAAACAGAATAGACAAAATCATTAAAACATTTTAGCAGCAGATTTCTATACAAACATGAAGATCATTCTGAATTAGTGCTAGAAAACTTATTTAAAATAAAAATTTTTAAATATTTTCATGAAAAAATTCCTTATCGCTTTCCTGTCAATTAACGTATATCCAAAGGAACCTAATGTAATAGTAAACAATGAATTAGTAAATTAGTATTTAGTAAATAATACTAAATAATATTAAGGTTACTGTCTTCTAGCAAATAAAATATTTAATGTATTTGAATATCATAAATATTTTTTCAATGGTAGTCTTTTTATATGCTCATTTCTTAGGTTTTCTTAAGAATATATTTGCAGTACTGTATATTATATGCATTACTGTAACAAGATACAGAATAGCCAGTTGTAGGGACTACTGACAAACAAGGTGTTTAAATCTTTCAAGATATACCCACTTACATTTATCTGCACCAGATTCTGGAAACATGACTCTCTTGTGCCACAGAAATTCTTACTATGATTTACATAGGGTTTCAAAACACTGATAGAAACCATTAGTTATTCTAATCACCAATTTTATATGTCCTCAAAATAGTAGCTAATGCAGGGAGGTGGCATGGTGTAGTGCAGGGATGCTCAATCCCTGGCCCATGAGCCAAATCAGCCCATAAGGCCATGTTGTGCATCATGTGGGGCTGCCCATGGGCCTGAAAATTAAGCAGCAGAGTGGGGGCAGCTAATTATCGCTCCCCTGCTCTCAAATTTCCAGACGCGGGTAAGAGCCCTGCAAGATGGATAGTACAGCCCTGCATGATAGATTAAGCGCATGGTACTGACAGGGGTGGCATGAGGTCAAGGGAGGCCATGCCGGATGGCAAGGAGCTGAGCAGCATGGTGTGGGGCCTGATTCTGGTATGTGGAGCCCAATCTGGCCCATGGACTTGACCTGTGCCACTTACCCAGCCCACAGAGCCAAAAGATGAGCACCAGTAATTTAATGAATAGAGCACTAGGGCTTAAGTTTCAGAACCTTAGGCTAGGGACAGAAGTTACACATAAACCAGTTTAAGTGATCAGAAATTGGTTTAAACCTGTAACAGAATAGAAGTTCAGTGCACATAAACCAATTTCAAAATGGTTGAAAATGGTTTAAGATTGTGCGGGCCGACTTCCGATCTCGCCTGGGTCGCCATGTGCGAGCTCTCTCCAAATCCCATTTGGGTCGCCATGGGCGAGCCGGGGCGAGCCGGGGACCCGTCTTTGTGTGTACACAGGCTGTGGCCGGTAGCCCGGGTACACGGGGTCGGAAAAGACCGCGATGCGGTATGAGACGCTCGAGCTAGAATCAGTCACGGAGGCGTAATGGTTGATTGAAAAGATTATTTACTTACACCCAAGGTGGTCGCGGTGTAGGCTGGTCAGCTTTTCAGGCTCAGCTCCGCTTGAGTTCTCAGTGGAGGACTCTAATAAACTCGGTTCCTTGACCCCGGAGTGAATCAGGCTCCACGGGGTTCAAGAATTCGTTCCCACGGAGCAGCTGTATCTCCGTGAGTGTTACTCGGTTCCCAGGTCCCCCGGAGCTGTTAAACTCCGTGGGCTCGACAATTGGGTCCTTAGGATAGGGATACGTCTGGGCTGCTGGGTTCGATAAATTAAACCTCTGTTGCCCTCTTAAGGAAAAAGCTGGATTCGTATGGATCAGCAGCGCTTGGAGATCCTCACGCTCCTTTCCCGAACTCCACGTGCTTTCTCTCTCTCTGATTTGGGCGGAAACCACCCAAGCCTTTTGTACGGCTAGCAAGCCAATAGCTAGCCGCCACGTGTGCCTACATTAAGACTGGCCAATAATGTGGCGCGAATCTTAATACAAATGGCAGGGACTCCTTGCATCGCGCATTACTATAATGCAAAAGAAATGCACTATGCAAAGAAAGCTGCAGAACCGGCGGGAAAAGCTCCTGCACGCGGGTTCTCTGTTGCAGCAGAACACTCCACAATGCAAAAGAGCTGCAATTTGGCGGGAACATGATTTAGCGATGCCAAAGCGCACACAAACAAAAAAACCCACAACTTTGGGTTGTGACAAAGATAAATCTGGTTGAATGTAGCATCAGACTTAACAAATTTAGGTCAAACCGATTTATGAAATTTCCGTCCCAGACCCCTTCCTGATTCAAGTGAAATCAGTCCCCCAGCATCCCAATATTTTGCAGCCCTGGGCTGGGCTGTCTGCTCCAGAGAGCAGAGCTGGCCCTACCTCTCTGCTCCCTAGCTGGAGCAGTGAGGACTGGTTCACTGGCTTCACTAGCTAGCTCACAGCCCGCCCCCTCTCCCCCTGACAAACCCCTGCTGGGACCAGGGAGGGGGGTTAAACTTCCCTTCCCTCAAGTACGAAGCTGCCCTGACCTGCTTACTTAGGACTACAAATCCTAAGGGCAAATCCTAGGCTGCAACTGTGGACTACAA
Source organism: Alligator sinensis (assembly GCF_000455745.1). NCBI lineage: Eukaryota > Metazoa > Chordata > Crocodylia > Alligatoridae > Alligator > Alligator sinensis. The sequence goes on from NW_005842342.1 coordinate 1,075,212, forward strand.
ATCCCAGAGGCACCTGGAAGCAAGAAGAGGAAGTGATGAATGATGCTGCAGAGTCCTGCTACTGTGATTGTGGACTGCAAATCCCAGAGACCTTAGGGGCAGCAAGAAGAGGAAAGCGAATACATAGCCCATGCTGGCTACATGCCAGAGGGCCATGCTCTAGCACCTTCTCCACCCCCTCCCCCCAGCTTTTGGCTTGAGCCACCGCAGGCATGTGGCTGCATTTCCCGAATCAAAAGTGAATGTCTGTTCATTTGCTTATTGGTTCAATATTTGCAGCTTAAGACTAACCTGCAAAGACTGAATCAGTTCAGCCTTGGGCTTTTTGACTGTCTGTACTTAGCCTTGGTGTCATGTCACCCCTTACTCTTCCTTTCCCCTCTTACTTTATACTGTTTTATCCATTTAGAGCTGCAGTTCCTTAAGATATGGAATGGCTCTACCTATATATGTAAATCACCTACCACAGGGATGTTGACCTTGATTTGGAACTCTGGATATTAGTGAAACACAAACTGTAACCAACAATACTAATCATAAGTCTGTTAAGACAACCTCTCTTACCATGCACATTGCACACCTGTGCTGCTCCTAGCCCATTCTGATTGGACCTGACAAAGGGTGTTGGGCATTGGAAAGCTTGTCTAACTCTATCCCAGCTACATAGTTGGTCCAATATAAAATATCATGCTAAGAAATCCTTGCCTCTTGCATGATCTCTGGACCATCATGGTTACAACATCACTCCTACACTACCATGTTATACTGCAGTGTTATTGAGAGAACACTTTATTTTAAATAACTTTCCGAAAAGGTAAAATGACTTTTGGATAGCCCTCTTATCCTGGTGGTATCTCCATGTTTTTATTACAGGATATCTTCTTTTGTTTTCTTTTCACTTCTTCGAGAATTTGGAAGTTTGTACAGACAGATAGGAACCTACTGATCAGCAGAATGTTACTGAAAAACACAGTATCCCAGCTGCATGGGTACCATGGAATAACCCTCTGGGTCTCTTAATGGATTTGTCTCTATCAAGTTTAATTTAAATTTCATATGAAAATGCATACTAATATTACTGAATAATTAGTTATTCAAGTAATTAAGTACTTGTTAACTACTTATTTGTTAACTGCAATGCATGATGCACACCTTGTGAACCTGTGTGCAAGGCTACCTTCCATTTCGTTTGGCAATATTTATTCTTACCACAAAGCCTACAAGTAATCTGAGAACAAGTGTCTGGTAAGCTGACAGCAGGTGAAATCATCAATATTTATAAAAATATTCATGCAAAAATGTATTTACTTACATGGAAACTAGTATGTGTGCATGTGCATGTTTAGTATTCTCTCTCTTCCTAGCCTTTTTCATCCTTTTATTAAACGCAATGTTTCTAGGCTAAGACCTTTATTCACTACTTTCTGTACAGTACCAACACACAACAAGGTCCTTATAAAGCAGAGGCTGACAACCTACACTCAGCGGGCCATATCCAGCCCACTAAGCTATCTAATCCGGCTTGCGGATAGGGCTTTTGCAGCACTCAGCAGCAGAAGTTTCCCCATTCCACCATGGGGAGAAGTAGCAACAGCGGACGGTTCCAAGCATTCACATGGCCATCTGTCCCTGAGCTGGTTCATTCCAGCTTGCAGTCTAAAAATGGTTGCTGGCTACTGTTCTAAAGAATCATCTGAGCATTACCATAATAAAAATAAAAATAGTAATGAAGTTTAAAACCTTAAAATTCACCTTACATCTTTTCTCTAAAACCAGTATCTGCAGCATTTCTATTAACAAAGGCAAATATAATAAAAACATTAAATTACAATATGTTAATCATATAGCCCAAGGAAGATAATCTCTCTCTAAATTAAAGTATTTTTTAGCATTCAGACAGAAAGCTAACCTTCCAAGTTGTGCCAGAGAACTCAGATTAGTACATCCTTCTGCTTTAATAGGAGTGATTTCCATTTTTGTAATATTATTATTTTCATTTTCTTGCTCGTATCTTCATACATTAAATGAACTGATAAAATAAAACAAGTTCTGGGATCTTAAGTAGTCACCACTAGGCCTGTATGAAGTGGCAAGTATTGACTTTGGATTCGAATTCAGCCGATTCAGAGGCACTCGGGAACCAGCAGCAGGAAGGAGAGGATCCAGGCACATGTGTGTCCTGCACGCACGTGTGCCCCCTTATTAACTCACTGACCGGAGGCAGAAGCAGCAGCAGCAGAGGAATCAGCAGCGGGGGCAGCAACAGCTGATCCC
>NW_005842342.1:1081236-1082116 GCF_000455745.1 Alligator sinensis
CTCCGCAAGAGAAGGTTGAGAGGCGACCTTGTGACTGCCTATAAGTTCCTCACGGGGGCACAGAAGGGAATTGGTGAGGTTTTATTCACCAAGGCGCCCCCAGGGGTTACAAGAAATAATGGCCACAAGCTAGCAGAGAGCAGATTTAGATTGGACATTAGGAAGAACTTCTTCACAGTTAGAGTGGCCAGGGTCTGCAACGGGCTGCCAAGGGAGGTGATGCTCTCCCCTACCCTGGGGGTCTTCAAGAGGAGGTTGGATATGCATCTAGCTGGGATCATCTAGACCCACCCCTCTTTCCTGCCTATGCAGGGGGTCGGACTCGATGATCTATTGAGGTCCCTTCTGACCTATGACAGTGATTCAATTTGGTGATTCGAATCACTGTCCCAATTTGATTCGGTCAATTCGAATCTGAAGATTCAGCAGAGATTCTGAGATTCAGCCACAGACTAAACAGGCAGCAGTCCTCACCACGCTGGACACAGCTGCCTCTAGCTGGTAAGTCTGCTGTGGTGGGTGGAGCGGGGAAGGAAGGGGTATGGGGTGGGCAGATCAACATCCCCACAGCGAGGGAAAGATTGGGGTTGGGGCTGGGACAAGATGTCCAGCTGGGGTGGGGGGGCACAGGAAGGGGGGCTCCCGCCACTGTGCACTGCCACGTGCCACTGGTCCAGGAGGACATGGGAGTGGGTATGTACCCCTGGATCTGCACAGGGCAGGCTGGGCTGGACTGTGCTCTGTATGGGTGGGGGAAGGTGCTTGGAGCAGGGGCTGTGGCCTCCTGCTGCTCACCCAGTCTCCCCATGACTACCGGACAAGCCACGGCTTTGCCCTGGCTGGGCGAGCAGCGGCAGGGGCTGGGGGGAAGCGGGGGGAA
>NW_005842342.1:1082126-1083394 GCF_000455745.1 Alligator sinensis
GGGGGGGGGGGGGGGGGTGGAGCCAGGGCTGCAGCTGGGGCTAGCCCCCCAGAGTGCAACCCTGTCTCTGCCCACCCTGCAGAGCAAAACCCAGCAGCAGGCTAACCTCCTGGAGCGCAGCCTGGCCCAGCCCACCTCGCACAGATCTGGGGACACACCCCTGCTCCCATACCATCCTAGACCAGTAACAGTGTAAAAGGGCACACGCCTGCTCCCATGCCCACCAGCAGCAGCACACAGTGGTGGGAGCCCCCCTTCCCAAGTCCCACACCCCCCTCCGTCCCAATCCCTCCCTCGCTGTGGGGGTGTTGATCTATCCCCCTACCACGCCCCTTCCCTCACCCCTCCACCCACCACAACAGACTTATCAGCTGAAGGCAGCTATGTCCAGTGTGGTGGAGGACTGCTGCCTATTTAGTCTATGGCAGAATCTCCGAATCAGCGCCAAATCTTTTCCAAATCAATTTGGAGGCTTCTGATTTAATTCGAACCTTTTAATTGGTCTCCCGATTTAATTCGGATTCGGAGATTCGGCCACCGAACCGGGCCGAATTCCCTCTCAATCAAATCAGTTACCAAAGCTTCACACATCCCTAGTCACCATATTCAATATCATAATAGCCTTTAGGACTAATGTTAAACTACAAGGCTTTGAACACCAGCTGAACTGTGTTAAATTTCCACAAGAACACAAGAGCAATTAAAAAAATAAATCTTAGACAAAAACACGGGGTAAATGGGAATTAGCTAAAATTAACTGAAGGAAAAATGCAACAGAATGTTATACTATTAATTTCAAATATTAGACATCCAAGAAACTGTAAAATGAGATTATGGTAGTGTTGATGTGATGTTACTGTCTTGATAGTCCAGGGAATAATGCAAAAGGCAAGAATTCTTGTGGACTGTATCGTGTATTGAACCAACTACAGGGTTGGGATAGACAAAGACAAGCTTTCAGGTATCACAGGACTGAAGAAGAAAAATGCTATAACTGAAAACTTGCTTGTATCGATCCCAACCATGCAGCTGGCCAATAAAAAGATACCGCCCACAGTAATTTTTGCTTCTCTTAAAATTAGGTTAAACATTTTTAAGTATGAAAACTCACAATTAATGTATCCCCAAAGCTACTGCCTGTGTCCTCTGCCCCAAAACAAGCATCATCAGAATAATTCTAAAAGTATAATTATGAGTCTATAATGCATCTTCCCACCACAGCTGGTTCCCCATCGACAGAAATGGGCACCTTAGAATTCTGAGCAGGA
>NW_005842342.1:1083425-1102601 GCF_000455745.1 Alligator sinensis
TGGAGCAACCTACAGAAATTAAAACTAAAGATTCTGCATAAAGCCTACCACATAATGAGGAAAAGACAGTTTATCTGGTGAAAGAAAAACAGTGATTAATTTTGAAATTCATTTATGACGGGTGAAAGGAACAACACCAACAGCACAAAATCTTGAGAGCAGCCCTTTCATGCTCCTGTACAATGGGACAGCACAAAATATAACAAATGTGACTTTCCCCGCTGCATTACTAGTGTCTTGACCCTGACTTAGAGACCACCAACTCATTCCAGTTAACTAAACATCAACTGGGCCTCATTTGAACAATGAATTTAGAAATGAAAAGCTCTGCGTCTCATTATTATCCACTCCCTGAAATGCAAGCCCAACATATGTTTGTCTTTAAATTAAGGTCCTTTTCATAATTTGTCTCTTTGTAGATTTTATGCTAAAGACCAGCACAACTCTTCCCCCAGCTTCTCTCTCTACAATCACAATTCCCTATACAAGTACAAACTACGCTATAGGTAGGCTGGCTGGAATGATCTAGGTGGGGATGGTCCTGCTTTGAGCAGGGGGTTGGAAAAGATGTCCTCCCAAGGTTCCTTCAAACCCTAATTTTCTATGATTCTATGTGAAGATCTCAAAAATGGCTTACAGTCTCCCTCAAAAAGCAACTGTTATCTTACAAGCTGGAGGAAATAGAAGTACAAGTGAAATAATATTCTCAGAACCCCAGCAAATCAGGGACAAAACTGGACACACAATGGTGAACTTACAGTTCCATGCCCTAAACATTAAACTATACTTCCTTCTATCAGGGAAGAAGCACCAATATCTTTTAAGTACAATAACTACTTTGACATAAACTTACACGCATACTTTTTACTTCTCCAAATACACTTAACTTACTAGTTTTAAGAATATAGAAAACAGGGGATATAGCAGGAAAACCTTAAAAAGAAAAAAAAATTCTCCATTTTTCAGTTTATTTACTCTGAATGTTTGCAAGTGCTTTGAGGACATTTAGTTTCTCCTGATTGCATGGGACATTCACGCAGCATAGATTTCACAGACATTAGGGCTGGAAGGGACCTCGTAAGATCAAGGGAAAAGGAAACATTTAAAAATGGAAAAGGTAAGATTGCAAAACAAACATATTCAGGAGGTGGTGGCACAGATAGGTGTAGTATCTGAAATTACTTTTAATGCTTTTTTTCATCTACTCGTTTTCAGTTGCCACTAACATTTAACAGATTTCTCTTGTTTTTAAGACTGGAAGGGGAAATGCAGTAGAAGGCTATTCATATTAAAAAGAAGTTATATCCATAGTACAATTTTGCCCTAGCAACATAGCAAGATCTCTTCTATTAATGAAGGAAAATAAACTAGTCTTTGCTTATAAAAGCCAACAGCACCATACTTTCTGTACTATAAAAAAGGAAAGAAAAAAGACATGCTGCTCTAATTTAATGTGGTCTCATATCAGACTATGAAAAAATCATCTGATCTATTTTTGCTAAAGAAAAGGGAGGCAAAATGTCTCCAGGAAGGTTAATTGGATAAATAAAAGGGATATAAAGCAATTAACTCATCTCTATGGCTCAGTAATAGAGTTGGAAATGAGTGACAGTAGCAGACTTTATGAGAATAAAAGATAGAAACAGACAGAGGCTTGATAACAGCCATAAAACAAAGCGGGAGGCAGTTGAAGGGTTCTACAAGTTTCCTTTATCAGGTATATAAGGCTACTTTATAAAATAATCGTCTACTGCTGTGCTTGAGATTCAGCTACTTGTCTGCCAAACTAAGATGTCTTGGGAACACTTTCTTTGGTCATATGCGTATTATCTAAAACTAAATTATCCATTCAGAATTAGCATGAGTTGAAGGCATGGGCTTAAGTGGACTGAGACTAAAAAAAAAAAACAAACCAAAAAACTTAACGAATTGGCCTCCAGACAATACTGGAGTATTCTCCAAGCAACCTGAATTGTCAATCAGAAAGACATCTGACGCAGAAAAATCTTCTCAAACTAAAAGGTGATAAATTCACTATTAAAAATGGTAACTTCCCAAAAGCCTAGTTCAAGTCAGGACTCCATTGGACTAGTGACATATACAATATAAAACGATTGTCTGTCCTAATCAGTTCACATGTACCTTTATCTACCATTGCCACTTCAGTATGTATACTTAAACTTAATATGTAACGTGAATACCAGAAACTCCTTTGAAAGAACGAAATACTTTTCCTCTTCTTCACTCTCATTAATGCACAACACATATGTAGGCCCTCATGCATCTAGCCCACAACTTTTGCCTTTTGGGATCAATATTGTCACCTTTAGACATTATGATAGGACGGCTACAGCCTAAAATCCTATAAAATAGTACTAAGGTAACAGAATTGAGCCCTAAAAGTATGAAGTCAACAGTAAGAAAAGGCCCTCATTCTTCTAATATAGTTTGGAAACAACTGAACCACTTCCTTCACAAAAATCAATAATGATAGAAATACTAATGTCCTTAACAGAATTTTATTCAAAACTCTCAATAAATGGAGCTCTAATGCAGAAAGAATCTGTTCTTCAAAGTTTCTACTGACAACATTTTTCCTTGAAGTAGACTAGTTAGGACAAATAAATGTGCTATTACTTACCTGTGATACCTGCACTCAAATCTGAGCCTTCACATTAAAAAAAAGCAACCCCCCCACCCCCCCCAAAAAAAACACCCTAGCTTTCTAATAGCAAAAATAGGCTTACAAACTTGAATCAACCATTATTTCTGTCTGAATCTAGAAACATCTTGAAAGAACAGATCTGATGGCAATGAGAGCTGCCCCAATTTGAATGCATACTAACACTGAAACTCAACAATCGTCAACATGGTAGACATTTATACCATTTCATTCCTGTCTAAATCATACAACAGATCTGACGTTCACCTGTTATCACTGAAGGCAGAGTATGAAACAAATACCTGATGAGAAAGATGATAGTAATGGTGGTGATGGTTGGTAATAATCTGTATGAATCCATGCAAATAGTGAGACTGGGGGAGATCAGTTTATACACAGAATTTGAGATTACTACTTCTTTTCAAAGTAGAGTCCTCCCCTTTCACCTTTCACAGAAGCTGCAGCCTCGAAATTAACACCATGCAGGAAATAAAGTCCACACTAAACTTATTCTGTCCAGATTTCCACACCTGAATATCTTAGGACTGCCTGTATTTCCATCAGTGTACTATGTAACTGCTTCTCACATTAGAATACTGAAGTCTTAGAATTCTTCAGTCTTTTTCACTTCTCTAGTATAAGCAGCTTAGTTTGCTCCCCAATTAACTTGATCTTTTTAGAAAAGCTCTTATAGGAGAGGGTTTTACAACATGAAAGTGATTAGTCTTTGAGGCTAAATACAGACGGTCAAAAAGCCAGAGGCTGAATCAATTCAGTCTTTGCAGGTTAATCTAAGCTGTGTAGATTGAACAGATAAGCAAGTGAACAGACATTCACTTTTGATTCCAGAAATGCAGCCACATGCCTGCCGTGGCCCAGGCCAAAAGCCAGAAGTGACTATACTCCTCCCTACTCAGCTGGAGCAGATAGCTTGGGCCAAAGCCAGACCACCCACCCAACAAGGGAGAGGAGATGCAAAGCAATCTAGGATGCTGGGGCACTCTGAGTTACCTTGAATCTGGAGGGGATCCGAGAGAGAAGTTCAATAAACCGATTTAACCTAAATCAGTTAAGTCTGATACTGCATCCAGGTGCATCTTAAATTGGTTTCGGCCATTTTGAAAGCGGTTTATATTCACTGAACTTCTGTTGTGTTACAGTTGTGAACTGGTTTCCAATTGCTTATACCGGTTTATATGTAACTTCTGTCCCTAGCCTGAAAATTTGTTCATAGTTACAGCATCTTGGTACAGGACAGCTTGTTGCCCTCTTCCACATGCTTTATTCTAGGCTTTGTCTACTGTATTATTTAAAAGAAATTCAACTGTACTAAAGCACCATGTATGGAAAACTGATCACTTACACAGCTGAGTCCTAACTCCCTTGAAGGTAAGGATTAATGCACTGAACTAGCAAAGGCCTGGGTCAAAGCTGTTTTATATTATGGCACATAGAAAACAAAAGTAGATGAAAAAGACTGATTTTACCTAGTAAGAAAAGAGGAAGATCCTCAAGCTGGAGTTATGTCATAGCCACGTTGAATTCAATGGAACTATGCCAATAAACCAGTTCAGCATCTGCCCCACCCACCATCTGCAATACTACAGAAGCTGGACTTGCAGTGCAAGGCTCTGAGAACTGCTCCATTTTATCTGCAGGTTCTAAAGAAATGCCTGGCTGAGAACATGAATTTCTAAAACTTCAAGGTTCCCCAGTTGAGACTATAATAATGAAAAAACGTTATTTAATCCTCTGATTTTTCCTTCATATTAGAAATTTAACTTTGATCTAAATCAGGGGTTGGCAACCTATGGCCCACAGACCAGATCTGGCCCACAGAACTATTCGATTTAGCCTATGGACTTCAAAGGCATTTGGTGGCAGGGGGCCTCAGGCAGCAGTACTTTCGCCTGCCACCAAAGATAAAAGGAAATGCTGTCTCCGGGTGCTTTTTCCGGTGGCACCGCTGGGAACAGTAGTAGTGGAGGCTGTGTCCTAGCACCTGCTTGCCTATCTCTGACCCAAACTAGTTCAATCTGACCCACAGCTTTAAAAGGTTGTCAACTGCTGACCTAAATAGTACTTAGTTAACAAACCAACCTACTTATATAGCGAACATCAAACAATGCTGTCAGTAGATTAGTCCACTAATGATTGAGGTCATTAAGAAGCAGTTCCAGACTAGCTCCTCTTCTAGGAACAGAAACTTTTTACTCTTCCATAGACTATAACTACCCTTATCCCTCTTCCTCTGCCTTAAGTTCTCAAGTATGCGTAACATAGCATTAAAGCATTCTCAGGGGAAAGAGCCACTCGAGTGACAGAAGTGCTGACAAATTGTCCTCTTCTGCATAAGTAGTTATGGACTTTATTTTTTCTGTTTCACAACTAAATGCAGTGAATCTGTGTATGTACCTTACAGGAAATCAGCAAGTTGAAGGGAATTTACAGCTGCATATTATTGTTATAATTAAGAACAGGGCCAACCAAAAATATAGTTAAGGCCCTAACCAAAAACACATATCTTAGTCTAATTTACAATGTATTTTATACATTTAAAAGTTGCATTCAGATCAGGAGCAGACCGATATATATCCTGCAATAGTAAGTAGCTATTACTGTGCCTCCATACTAGGTGGAGGAGCAAGTAACAGCCTATTTGCCTACAGCAAACAACTACTCTGGGATGGACAGAGACAGCTGAAACCTAAACTAACATAACTCAGAATAGCAGTTTCACCTTGAATTCTTTCAGGGATAATTTTCCATTGAATTGGGCAAAGTTACTCCAGCTTAGGGTTTTGCTTCTTCTGTCAACTACTGTTTTTACCATTGCATTTATTGATGGCTTAAGTTCTCTCAAATTGCTCTTCTCTTACCTTCTTCATCTCTTCTCATTTTCATTCTATTAAGTTTCTTCTGCTGCTCTCTTAGCAATGCCTGCTGTTGAATCTCTAGGGTTTGATCATCTCTTGGAGGATCAGGGTACATATATCTCAAGTCTGCTCGTGTTTCTGAATCTGTCAGAGATACAAATTTTTAATTTCCACTCGAAACACCATTTCAGAAACTAATTTTAAGTGTAACCTACATGCATTTGAAAGTTAGTGCCACCGATAAAAATAGCCAAAAACCTGATCGAGAGCCTGTAAATCTGAAAAGACTTCACAAAAAAATATCAGCACATATGCAGCGTGGTAAAGCATAGCAAATACAGCAAGTAACTTTAAGGAACTACATGCTGCCAAAGGAAAAAAAATAAGTTCAGAAGATATAACAAAATATCTGGATTTTCTCATTGTGGTTAGATTATCAAGAAATAACTGAGTCTCCTAATAATTATGACTAAACTATCCACTTACCTCTGTACTTAAGATCATTAAACTCCCAGATATTCTGTATATTCACAGCGTCAGCTGCTTCCTTTGATGAAGGTCGCCTCACTGGAGCCTGCATCCGAAGTCTGGCCATATCAAATACATCCATTGGATTTCTCTCCCTCTTCCTGCTTGAAAAGTTTGTAAGTCAAACAGAGCATGACAAAGTGTTAACATTCATGGGTTGTTTGAACAAATATCAGTTTTGGTAATACTGAAAACTTTTACCTTCATATTGCATCTTCCACTCAAAGGATAAACGCTGTGCAAAATTTGAATTTAATTTTGAAAATAAGATTTATTTTTGTAATATCAAAATCCAGTACAATCTTGAAAATTCAGACAGATGCCATGGAAATGAGCTTTATGATCTAACAAGATCTTTATTGAATTCTAATCCCTAGTATAGTAAAAACTGTTGAATTTTGCAGAAAAGCAAAATGACAAAAGCAGGGTTCCTGTGGAATTGGTTCATTTAATAAGCAAAGTTCTAGTAATATGCAAATTAGATTATAGAAACAAAAAAGCAAACTTTAAATTAGCAAGATTCTACTTGAAAACAAATTTTAACACTAGGAAACATTAAAATAAAAACCTATTTGCTGTGTCAGCTATGTGCAATACGAAAGAAGTAATTCTTGGTGTCCCTATTAATTCAGATAAACAACTAGCATCAGCTATATACAATATATATACTAATAACACCCAAGCCTTTCCAAATCATTGCTACATATGGAGTCCTCCATTGGTACTCATGGAGGCCCATCTTATGTATATGGCCTACTGAAAACACTGCATTTCAGTAGCAGATCAGAAAAGATTTACACTTGCAGCTACTTGCATACAACCCATGACACTTTCTACTGTCACAGACCAGGGAAACATCATGCCAAATGTCCAAAATAGCACACTTAGCTACAATTTCATTTTACCAACTATTGACATCAGCAAAACTGAATACAAGCATATGAAGAAAAATTTTAATAATATCTGTAAGTTTTAATATATTTCAAATTAGAGAACAGATTAAATAATAGATTTGGTAGAGTACCTGACTTACCTTTGAAACTAAACACAACAATTTAAAATTATACTGTAAGAACTGGGACATTTTATTTTATGAGTTTTTAATTTTTTTTGTAGGTATGTTTTTGTTGTGACACATTCTGGAAGACTATGACAGACCATGTGAGAACTAGCCTCAAAAATGTAGGGTAATCTCTCACCTTGTAGTTATGTCATCTTCACTGGCCACATTTAGCAATTGTTCCTGCAGTCGCCGCTCTTCACTACGAAGCTGCTTTCTCATTTCTGTCAGCTCATTTATCACATTTTTTCTTTCCTCTATAATTTAAACATCAATAACTTAAAAATAAAAGGTGTGAAAGGAACAAAGCATTTATTTGGCCTGCTTCAGAAATCTAAGGTGTGAAAATGTTGATTAGTTGTTAAACATGTTAAAGAACAAGCCTTTCATATATTTTAAATTAAATTAAATTAAATTAAATTAAAATTAAAAGTCAAGATATCACTAAGGAGGAAGAAGCATCCAAAGTTATCATTTAGAAGCATTTCACCTTGAAAAGGTGTGGGGGGGTAGAAATTGTTTGATCACACCTACAAAAACATGACCTCAAGCATCCTGGCTAGCTTTAGATGACAGAAGTGGAAGCTACTACTTCCTTGATTATGATATGCCTGTCCACCTACATAAGGAGTCTGATTAGTAGAAGAAAGGGATGGTTTTTGAGCCAGAAGGTAAAAGTGTCAAAAATTGCATTTACACAGCTACACAAGTGGCATTTAAGCATAGAATGATGAAAAAGGATTTGGTCCTAGTCTCAGAGGTTATCTAGAAATCTCAAGTTCAAGTGCTAGCGTATATGTATCCTTACTTCCCACAAGAGAAGGGACTGAATGCTTTGGTGTGAAAAGTATTTAGTGAAGAAGAGGGCTCAGTTAAGATTTGCACTGCTTTCCATCTGGTGTTTATTTTAAGGCCAAGTTCCTTTACAACCGAGTCAGTCACTGACTCCTAAAATGTTACCCCTTCTATTTCAGTGCTAAGAATTGCAGGCCACTATTTAAAAGAACACAAAATACACAGCATATGGTTTTGGCTACCTGATCTTTCTGTGATCAGGACAGATTTTTAACAGGCTGTAAGGCTCTAAATAGACTCTCCATTTGTCCCAGGAGAAAGTCCCAGCATCCTAGAGATGTCCAAGTATACTTCTGCTGGAGTATGTAGGATAAAACATTCTAAAGCTTTTTAGGTGATTCCAGGGACAAGTTTGCTAGGCCGTGTTACCTCCCCTACCACCAACAAGAAGCAAAGCAGAAATATAAGGAAAGGTGAGGCACATAAATGAATGAGCTGCACCTGTCTGGAACCAGGTCAGGCTTGTCAGGGTGACAATATTTGGATCTTAGGGAGCATTGGATTTGCAGCTGAATAAAAAGCTATAACCTGTGGCCAAGAAAAGCTGCTAACCACAAGCCAGAATGGTATGTTAAAAGTAACATTGGAAGATGCGTAGGCAAGCATTTTCCTAACAATGTAGTAGCGTTGTAAGATATATAGCTCATTGTGCAAGGAGAACAGGATGCAGATGACCGGCTACCATTAGGAGATAAAGCAGAAGCAAGACCTTGGAGACAGTGAAGAAATCAGCAAGAAACTGCAAATGACTGAAAGAAGCCAGGGTCAGGGTCTTAAGCATCCGCACATAGCAAAAATATATGTAAATAAGTGAAATGCATAGGCAATTCCATGCTAATGAAATAGACAAAGGTGGAGCTTGAGATGGGAGGGAACATGGGTGGAACAAAGGAGGGACAAAGGTGGAGTAAATGTTATTGAGCATAAACCAAGGTGTATAAATATGGAAAGAACTAATGTTTGCTGCAGCTCCCCAGTTCATTGGAGTTTTGCCCAAAGCTGTCTCCATTTTGAATAAAGCTGTTGACGAGCAACGTGTGCACGTGATACGTGATGACATCAATCCGTTGTCTCCCTAGTCATTGGGTGTCACATGGAATCGAGGTCTAACAAGTCTCATCTCAAATGAGATGACTACAGCCTAAAAGAAAATGCTCTTAAAAAAAAAAAAAGCAACAGGATACTTGCAACACAATCAGCAACAGAGCTTACAACACAATCATAAAATAAGAGGGTTGGAAGGGACCTCAAGCTTCATCTAACCCACTCCTAGGCAAAGATGCAGGATTTACTATTATTCCTAAGCCATATGCCCATCCATTTTATGTATACTTGATTTGTTAAGAGACAACTAATAAAGAAAAATGATTAAACAAGGGTAGAGAGAACAAAACCCTAGGGAACTTGCTTTACAAACTAGTATATGCCCATGCACAAACAGTTTCATAGTTTCATAGTTTGTAGGGTCGGAAGGGACCTTGACAGATCATCATGTCCACCCCCCCGCCATGGCAGGAAAGAGCACTGGGGTCAAACGACCCCAGCAAGGTGTTCATCTAGCCTCCTCTTAAAGACCCCCAGGGTAGGGGCCAGCACCACTTCTCTTGGAAGTTGGTTCCAGATCCTAGCTGCCCTGATTGTGAAGTAGCGCCTCCTGATGTCCAGTCTAAATCTACCCTCTGCCAGCTTGTGACTGTTATTTCTAGTCACTCCTGGTAGTGCTCGGGGGAACAGGGACTCCCCCAATGCCTGCTGGTCCCCCCTGACTAGTTTGTAACAGGGCACTAGATCCCCCCTCAGCCTTCTCTTGTGGAGGCTGAACAGGTTCAGGTCCCTTAGCCTCTCCTCATAGGGCCTGCCCTGCTGCCCCCTGATCATGCGGGTGGCCCTCCTCTGGACCCTCTCAATGCTGCCCACATCCTTCCTGAAGTGCGGCGCCCAGAACTGAACGCAGTACTCCAACTGTGGCCTGACCAGTGCCGCATAGAGGGGGAGGATCACCTCCTTGGAACTGCTTCAGATGCATCTGTGGATGCACGATAAGGTGCGGTGGGCCTTCCTGACTGCGTCCGCACACTATCGGCATCAATAATGATTCCAAGATCCTTCTCTGCCTCTGCACTGACAAGAAGGGAGTTCCCCAGCCTGTAGGTCTGCTGCTGGTTCTTCCTCCCCAGGTGCAGCACCTTGCGCTTGTCAGTGTTGAAACCCATCCTGTTCTCGTCTGACCACTTCTGTAACCTGTCTAGGTCCAATTGCAGCCTATTCCTCTCTTCTAGCATGCCCACATCCCCCCACACCTTAGTGTCAGTGTCATCAGCAAATCTGAATAGGGTACATTTTACCCCCTCGTCCAAGTCACTGATGAAGATGTTGAACAGTGCGGGTCCGAGGACCGAGCCCTGGGGGACCCCACTGCCCACATCCCTCCAGGTCAAAAGTGACCCATCCACAAGCACTCTCTGGGTGCAGCCCTCCAACCAGTTAGTGACCCATTTGACTGTGTAGGCATCGACACCACAGTCCCCTAGTTTTTTAATGAGAACGGGGTGAGAGACAGTGTCGAAGGCCCTCCTGAAGTCCAGAAAGACTACATCCACTGCTACCCCTGCGTCTAAGGTTTTTGTGACCTGGTCATAGAATGCCACCAGGTTGGTCTAACAGGACCTGCCTCTAATGAACCCGTGTTGATTGCCCCTAAACATAACCTCCCCTGCTGGCCCCTCGTGGACATGCACCAGGATAATTCTCTCAAAAAGCTTACCCAGGATTGAGGTAAGACTAACTGGCCTATAGTTCCCTGGGTCCTCCTTCCTCCCTTTTTTGAAAATGGGAACCACATTGGCTCTTTTCCAGTCCTCTGGCACCACACCAGAGCACCATGAGTGTTCATAAAGCCGTGCCAGGGGTCCTGCAATGATCTCTGCTAATTCCCTCAGCACTCTGGGGTGGAGGTCATCAGGACCAGCTGATTTAAATATGTCCAGTCCCTCCAGAAGTTCCCTGACTAGATTAGATGTGCACACACACACAAAGAGTATCCTTAGAAGTAGTAATAGCCATGACCTTTTACTATTAGATAGAAGTAGATGCTACTATAAATGGATAGAACCATTTACTCATACAACAAAACACAAAGTGAGTTGTGGATTTCATCCCAAAGTACTACATCTCATCAGGCCACCTTTTACTCCATACCATATATTATATAGAAAAAAAGATTTTAGAAATGTTTTAGGGAGCTGTTGGAACTATTTTTAATTTGTCCACAATAAAGCCAAGTTGCTGTAGGCCACATAGGCTAGATTCTCCTCTGGCAGATACCTGTGTAGTAACAACTAGTGCAAAGTTGTTACAAAACAGTATCAAATATAAAAATATCTACTTGCATCCACTCGGTGCTAATGCAAATGGTCACAAAGTGCATGACAAAAAGGATTATTCTGATGAGTCCAAAATCCACAGATGTCAGAAAAGGATAAAGTAAATAAAACAAAGAGAGATAGCAGTAAGGAGACCCAGAAATTTTAGGAATGAAAAATGTCTTAAACCTGTCCATTCCATAGCCAAGTAATGGCATAGGGCTGCTCCCTTTTCTAAATTTTGTTATGCTTTGCTTGCCGTTTCAACTGTCCCAACTCATCAGGATTCTAACATTTCTTTTCACAGGCTACCCTATCTTCTACTTCAGTGGCGCCCCCACCTTCTAACCCCATGCACCAGCCAGACCCTGAGTGCCAGCTCAATCTAGCATGTTGGGCCACATTATCCAGCCTGCAGGGCCCCCCTTGTGTCTGGAAATTTGGCAGCGGGGGCAATTAAATGCTGCCAGCATTCCCTGCCCTCAAAGTTTGAAACCCATGGGAGCCCCACAGGCAGGATGACATTGCTCCATAGACTGGATCTGACCTGAAGGCTGGAGGTTGAGCACCCATGGTATAATATATAACATTAGCAGAATGATGCCTAAAAAGCCGTCTAAATATATTTAATCTCAGTATTCCTAGTTATGTCCATATGTACTACACTAACAAAGGAATATCAACACACTACCACACTGTAATCAAGTACATTTTTCATATTAGTGTTCTGCTGGAAGTAAAAAGGTCTTACCGATGCACAGTAAACTTCTTGAAACAAAACATGTTTTTCAAGTACAACTCCCTGTATCCAAGAAAAAATATCAATAATTTTTCCACTAAAGGATATTTCTGGTTATTAGGAAAAATTCAAATAAGGAGTTTTAAAAATATTTTTAGCACCTGAAAAAACAGCTAGAGATTTTTCTCCCACAAAGGAATTGTAGTCAATAACCAAACGAAAGATAATATAGAAAGGAAAAACTAACATGTACTGTTCTCAGTGGTGACTTCCTGAGACTTCCTAAAATAATTTCCAACCCTAATTTTCTATGATTCTATGAAGCGGATATTAGTTACACTAGCTTAGAATAAAACAGAATACCTACCGTAGGCACGCAACTGGTTTCTTCTAGCAGGAACAGGAGGAGAAAGAACTCTGGACTGTGGAAGATCCTAGTGAATAACACAAACATTACCTTTTATACTCTAAAACCAAGTAATTGTTTCAGACGGTTGAGAAATTAAAGTACACTGATGTCCGATTCATGCTAAAACTTATGGTAGGATGGAAGGAGAGACAAAAGAAGAATCATCCGCTCTAGATCTTTGGATGCCAAGAAGGGTAATGAACAAGGATCTGTATACAGATCACTCTAGATATAGCCAGTTCAATGCTCTCCTCCTAAAGCATCCACTCCTACAAATGTCAACGGGATACTGGGCTAGATAGAACACTGATCTGGCCCAGCATTACAATTCTTTTCTTTTCTGGTGTATTAGTTTGAAATGGTTTCTAGATGTAGTGAATTATTTTTAAAAATTACCTCAAAATTACAAAAAAATCATAATAAAAAATTTACAAATACAGGACTGGCTAAGGTAAAAAGACGCATAAAAATGTCTTGTGCTATTCTGTCAAAGCAGTAAGGTACTGAGTAGTCTTACACATTGCTGCTTCTTTAATAATTACTACATTTGGACTATAAAATAAACATACTTGTGTGTAATAAGATGTATGACTGTCAACAGAAGTAGGTCTCTCTTCTTTTGATAAAGATTTATGCTGAAGAGCAGGAATTACAGGAGAAGGTTGCCTTGAAAGCTGAAAAACAGGAAAATATGCACAACTGAAACAATGTTATGTTTACCAACCTATTTTAATGCTTGCTGACCTATTTTAAAATAGGGGGAGTGCTAGCTAAAATGCTTGTTAAAAAGGTTGTCAGTGTGGCACAGAGACAAATTCATGGCTGCGTAAATTAGCCCACACTGTTTTGGCTAAACTGATCTGGAAGTTCAGGTATCTCTATATTACACAATAAGCTACAGTGTACACCATATCTTTTACATGTGACCATCAAGAACAGCCTATGGAGGGAGAATGGAAACATGAGATTACCCGGGGATAAGGGCACAGGGCAAGATGGTGGTGGAAGCAGAAGCAGCAGCAGCAGCAGCCACCACAGCATTTTCCAGACAGCTGTAGTGTGCATTTACTAGCACAACTAAATTGCCCCTAATTACTAGCACTGGATCAGCAGCAATGTTCCCTCTAAGGAGCAGCTGTCCATTAGCGTGCCACCTCGGTCCGGCATGGGACACTTACTGAAGGGGGCTGATGGCTGGGGGCCAGAGGCTGGGGGGCTGAAGGCTGGGGCCAAGGGCCGGGCCTGGCACGGGCTCTACAAGCTCCGGGGAAAACTGCTCCGTTCCACTGCTTCACCTTGGGGAGCGAGGAGGCAAGTGGCATCAGGGCCAGGGAGTGGAGCACTTCCCCAGAGCTGGCGGAGCCAGCAGAGCAGTTCCCCGGAGCCGGCGGAGCCTGTGCCAGCCCCAGCCCCAGCCTCCATCCCTGCCTTGCCTCACCTGGGGAAGGAGCTGCTGCCTGCCCTGAGTGAGGCTCCGCAGCTCCAGGGAACTGCTCCACTCCCCGGCCCTGACACCACGTGCCTCCTCACTCCCCAAGGCAATGCAGGGGAGCGGAGCAGTTCCCTGGAGCCGGTGAAGCCTGCACCAGGCTCCCGTCCCCGCCTCACCTCGGAGCTTACCTTAAGCTCCTCTCCTGGTGCAAGGCCTTGCAAAGGCTGTGCATTGCCAACTTTTAGTTGTGCATGGCTGCACACGCACACACCTGAGAGGGAAACTTGATCAGCAGTACCTACAATGGGATATTATTGAAGGCAGGGCCCTGGGCAGCATTCTAATTAACCAGGTGAAGTAAAAAGGTCTTAAATTATGGAAGTTCCTAAGGTATACCACCTTCTTTTCCTCTTCTATCTTTGCAGTCTTCTCTCGCTCGTAATATTGTCTAATTTGTTCATCCTGTTTTTCTTCGTCCTCTCTTTTCTTTTTTTCTGCCTCTTTTCGCCTTTCTTCAGCTAATCGTATCATCTCTTCATTTTTTAATCTTTGCTGCATAGAAGTAAATCATGAGTATTTTTTTAAAGTTTTTGTTTGAGAATTTAAAATAGTCTCTCAGTGGTTAGCATTGAAAAAGTTACAGATCTAATTAAATTCATTTCTAGATGAGAGCATTTGCTGTTCAAACCTTAAACATCTGAAAGTACGGTTCCAATGAAAGTAGTGACAAGACTCACACTAACGCTTAGCGGGTATGTCTACACATTCAGTTAACGTGATGCAATAAACTCCAGAGCTGTTTGACCTGGAGTCAACTGCTCCCAGGTGCAGCATCTACACATGCACTAGGGACAACAGCAATTTGAGCCACGGCAGAGCAGCCGCGGGCTGGCAGTAGGCTCAGGGGATCAGCCCCAGGCTCTAGGTGGTGGCACTGGGTGCAGAGGGGCTGGCTGGGGCACAAGGGTGCAGAACCTACAGAGCCATGTGGGTAGGTGGCAGGCAGCCCCCACATTTTAGCACCCTCATGTCCCAGTCAACCTGTCCCCATCTGCACATGCATTTCATTGCACTTAATTACTCCACCATAAGATAGTACTGCCCTCAACAGTACTATCTTACATCAGTTAATTAATTTACTGCACCCTAATACCAGTGCATGTGTACTTAGTCAACTCTGCAGAAAGGTACACATGTAGATGGACCCAGTAAATCCTAGATTACATCCTTGATGATCATGTTCCTCTAAGAATAAGGAAAGCAGAAGGGTTTTTTCTGTTTGTTTGGGTTTTGTTGGGGGTTTTTTTGTTGATTAATTGGGAAGATCGTCTACTTATTAGTTGTCCTACACCATTTTACTAACATAACATGTACTGAAAAAATCAGTTTACAAAGAGTCTCTAACCCCTCTTCCAATGGAAAAATGTAAATGCTAAGCTATGGTGGCAGGGGTAAGGAAAGAAATTAAGCCATCAAAAAGACTTACCTCCTCCTCTTTCTTTCTTTTCTTTTCCTGCTCTTCCTCATATTCTTTCTGAATTCTCATCCTTTGTTCAGCTAGTCGTTTTTCTTCTTTTTCTTCTTCAATTCTAAGTTTTTCTCGCTCTGCTTCTTCCCTGAGTCTCTTTTCCTCAATCTAAACAACAAAGCTAAATGGTTGTCTGTGGATAACTGGTAATGGTCTGATAAGCATGTACGTGAGTGGTATTCTGTAGATTCTCAGATTGTAGAATCACAGAGCATTCAAGGAATTAAAAAGGAATTCTAAGACCAGTTGATCATCTTCCGGTTCCAAAGCTCATTTAAATTAACTGGTATATAAATACTTCTACTTTAGCACCTTTCTATGAACAGGGCACCAACACATGCATACACCCCCCTTGCTTTTAAGCATTAATCTTTTCCTTCATAACTGCTGGAATAGTTCTTTACAAGGTAAACACCAAGGAAAAAGTTTTTGCAACTTCATGAGTTTTTTTCTTTCCTCAGTCACAATATGCACAGAGAATAGCATCGGTTCATTTAGGCCAGAAGTATGACCATTTGAAAAAAATATATATATAACAAACTTTTGTTTTAGCAATATTTTGAAAAGAAGCCTCCCAAATAGCTTAATGTTTACATCTTTTCTTTTACAGACAGCCACGTGTAACTGGTGCTGTTTCAAGACTGCATAAACAAGGTAAAATCATATTATAAAATACAATATACAAAGCTTCCAGATTTCCTCCATTTAACTCCTGTGGCGGTAGCTATATTACAGAGCAAAAGAAAAAACTTGCTACTAAAACTATCAAATTGTATGTACACATAATTGCATAACTACACTTAAGCCCCTAGCAGATGGTACACTTACCATGAGATTATGTTCACTGCAAAAAAATTTTACCAAGACACTGTCATGAATCCCATTATATTTTGGGGGTCTGCAGCCTGTCATTAATGTTTTCCTGTGCTTTTATGGTACTGTTATGGCACTGGAGGTCTCATTAGAAAGCCCAAGTTATGCTGCATTCATCTGTGTTATTGTTACCACGGTATAAATTATATTAAGCTGTATATAACTTTATAATTTTACACATGGTTCAGCCAAGGGACTTAGATGGGGTGAGCAAAGTCCAGCTCATGGGCCAGATCGGGCCCACAGCAAACTCCATTTCCTCCAGGACCCTGTCTGCGTTGCTGCAGCCAGTTTCCATGGAGGCCCCAGGAGCAGTGGGGCTGTGACAGCACGGGGCCAGGGCTTCCATGGAAACCACCTACAACAGCACTGGCAAGACGTACGGCTAGACGGGAAGCTGCTCTGGGGCCAGGATCTTGAGGCAGTGACAGCATGGTCTGGAGCTGGGGCAGAGCCATAATCTGCCCAGGGCAGATTGCGATGGTGGCTCTGTCCTGCTCCAGGCCACTTTGTCACCATCACAGGATCCCAGCCCCAAAGCAGCTCCTTGCCCAGGGCCAGTCTCCATGGAAACCCTATGCTGTCACGGCTCCACCACTCTTGGCATCTCTATGGAAACCAGCTGCAGCAACCCAGGAATGGTCCGCTGAGAAATAGAGCCCAGCTACTAGCCAGATCCACCATTTTGCCCACCCCTGGACTAAGGCATGCATACTTAAAGAGAACTGCCACTCCCAGATGCAAGCAGGAGGAGACACTGTTGGGTTAGATACCCCTGGGCATTGTCTGCCTGCAATGGGGAAATCAAATCCACAATAAGAGGCAACAGAGAGCAATGACCCTATAGCCAGAGGGGCTCTAGGTGTCTCAGGGAGAACTTTCTGGAGATTTTGATGGCTTAAGAGCAATTAAACCAGTCCCGAAGAGGAGGGCTGGCCTTGAAGGCTAAAAAAGTTATGTGAACAAGTCTGGTTACGTTAAGGTTGTTGTCTTTTGGATTCCAGGCTTTGGAGGTTCAGTGACCCCCCATAGCCAAGGCTGGCCGAATCAGCAGGCAAGCTGAATTCTAGAGACACTTGCGGGGGGGAGTGCAGGACTCTCAGGAGGGTTAAGGTGTAGCCAGATGACAAGGTAAGAAACTGTTCTTGTTTCGTTTTTCTATCTCCAAACCTATAGTCATTTTTGTCTGTATAAATCTTGTTTCCTACATAACTAATCCTTTTGTATTCTGTCTCCTTACTTATTGCCTATGGAAAGTATAGCTGGGCAGGTGATACTCCAGGATAGCCCTTTCTACAGAAAGGGGGACCTAAAATTGCTTTCATGACCCAACAGGGAATCCACCTGAGACTGGCAGAGATTTATTGTCTGCAGCTGCAAGGTCTTGTATAATAGTAGTGAAGCTGAGGCTTGCTGCGGTAAGAAGCAGCAACCTTGCTGTGCTCCTTGGGGCAAGTGGCAACATAGAGGGAAGAAACTCAGGGCTCTGGGGATCCCTGCAGACAGGTTTGTGGCAGACATTCAAACAATTTATCTAATAACAAGCCACAAAAATGGTGATTCAACCTCAGAGCTGTTACTGGTTAAATGTAAAAGATCTTTGCAGCTCACATGAACCATGCTTTAATTGGAATATGTGGTATATTACATGTAGGGTCACAGTGCTTGGCCAAGTCCTCCAGTATCCCAGGGTGGACTGTTCTCTCCACCTCCCACTCCTCCTGCAAGGGGACTCTGTGACTCATGAGGATTTCACCTCCTTAACCAGCCTCCACTAAAACAACTACATTGTTTTTGGTACCCAGACAAGTTCAAGTATCTCTATACGACACTGATTTGTGCTATGCAGACTTCCCTTACATTGTACCTTCTGCACAGCAAAGGCCTATGCATTTACATGTTTTTATGAGGCTTCTAGAATGGTTTGTTGGGTGTTTTTTTCTCCTTTTTGGAAGGGTTGAGGGGTAAGAGGGGAAAAAAATAACAAGCAGTTATGCAGTTACAGTGCAAGTCCATGGAACCAATCATTAATGGCATGCATTTTCTAATTCAAGATGTTTTACTGCACATTACTGATTTAGGCTACCTTTGAAAGGCCTTGTTATATGTTGCACTTTGAGCTGTTCAAATGCTGATCAGTGTTAGTGCTAGCTTGAGTTTGGAGTAGTCGCACCTTACTGCTAAAAACTTTCCTGACTTACACACTTGTAACTTGCCATTAGCTCCTAGTCAGGCTAGCCCTCTATACCTGTGAGTTGCCACTACAGGGCTGGTGAGCTTGCTCTCAGGGGGAGGATGGGACGGACTTGATGGGATCAACATGGGCAATTAAAATGGGAGGCGGAAAGGTAGGAAGGTTGGTGAAATGAAGGAAGTCAGCCACTGAAGGATAAATAAAGAGAGTTAAAAAAAAAGGAATTTAAAAAGAAATAGAGGAAGAAAATTAAAGATCTTCTGTTTTGATAAACTGTGATTTAGGATTGGGTGTGGGGGGTGCTGGGCATGCTTCCCAGGGTGGCTGGGAGTTGGAAGTGGTGAGGGAAGGTGCTTTTTTGGGGAGCTACTGCCCCTGCCTTGGGAAAGAAGTCTGAAGCTCATGGGGCCAGATTCAGCCACCTACCTTGTTCCCAACCCCCACAACCTACCTCCCTAGGCCACTCCTGAACCCATCCATTCCCTGGCTAGCTGGCAAAAATGTGCTCTGCAGGCTGTTTGCAAAGGGTTGCACCCCTGGGGGTAGGAAGGTCTCACCCCCAGGGGCGGAAGGGGGAGCTGGCTTGGTGCCAGAACCACCCTGGGCAATAGAGTTCAGTGGGTGGAAAGTTTGTCCACACAGAACAGAAGTGTAGGGA
>NW_005842342.1:1102632-1110611 GCF_000455745.1 Alligator sinensis
TGCATCTTGAGATGCTAGAGAACTGCAACTTGAGCAGCTTATCTGTGGGGAGTGGCCACACATTCATGGAATGCAAACTGGGTAACATGGAACAGAGATAAATCTGCCCTGGAGTGGCATAACTTTAAGCTGCCTAAAGTATGTACAAAATTAGGGGTTAAGAACTCCCCAGAAGCTGCCCAAAATTAATGTGCAACAAGGCCCTGAGAATGTAAGCCTCCAAAGGATACAAGTTAGACTTGTCCATCTGCATAAAGTTATGAGTAACGTAACCATCATTCATACAAGTTAGCACTTTACTTAGCATTTATTTGATTAAATCCTTATTAAGTTATAGATAACAAATTTGAGTATTAAAAAACATACTCGGGGGGGGTTGGGAGGGAGGGGTTGTTTTATTACTTAAAATGATTCAATAGTACACGCACCTGCAAACGAAGAAAATTTTTGTATGACTCTTGTTGTTTAAGCTGCTGTGCAGATGGTGGTTCACCGAAAACATTACCTCGAGCAAAGGGAGAGGTTTGTGCAAATGAGAAACCTAGGAAAGGAAAAAGACATTTTTCTCAAGCAAAATCAGAATTAGTTTTGAGACAAAAAGCTAGAACACAGAAATAGGAATGTGCAGGCATGTCTTTTGCATAGTGGCTTACAACAACCATTATCCAAAGTATTACCTTAAAACCTTTCTTGCTGTAGTACAAGTTTTGTTTTTGCATGTGTGGAATTTTTAATTTAAAACATCAAGGTGTTTTTTTTCAGCTCAACCACACTGGTTGTTATGCTGAATATAATCTCCTTAAGGGCTCTCTGCAGCAAAGAAGAAGAGTGATTCTTCCTTTATGGCAGCTTTTAAATACGTGAAAAGTTCAGAGGTGCAACTACCTGGGTTGGTGCTCTGGGCAGCATCAACAGCAGAGGCTGGGCCAAACGCAACAGCAGCAGTGGCTGGGCTGGTAGCAGTGGTGACTGCCATTCTTGCACATCACATCCCCCCGCCCCCACCACCAAGTGGGAGCTGAGGGGCATAGTCCCTGTTGTCCACTCCTCCTTATGCTACTAGAAAATTGATATCAAGTGCCCCCCCTCATATATTCCATATAAAAATATATCCTTCTGACATGAACTTGACTTCTGCACAGAATGCCAAATTGAAGTGGCATATATATCATTTATGTCCCACAAAATGACACATATATAGGCACAATACAGGCGCTCTGCTCCAAGATGAATTTCTTCTTAGCATTTCATTTCCTTGCTTGGCATTAAACAGCACAAGATAGGGTCATTCCAATTAAAAATCTATTGTTATTAATCACTATATCAATGTTATCATATGACTTTGCAAAAATCTATTTCAAGATAATCATTTTTTCAAATCTCATACATGTGCAAAATCACCTTGGTTAATTGTTTTAAGTAACTAGTTCCATAAAACTCTAATTGAGGCAGAGCTACTTAATTTTTCTTTTTTTTTTTTGCCCCCATGTACCAAGAAATTGCACCTATAAAAAGCCATACTGAAACAACCTACACTGCTACATATCTTTAGCAAAGGATCTTTAGATTAAATAATTTGACAAACCCTTTAATGTGGACTGGAATAGATTTTTGGTCCATTATGCCATTTAACATGAATTTTCAGGCACTATGAAATAATATAAAGTTTGACTTGCCAACCAAGTTAACATTTTGTGTTCATCAAGTGGTGCCTCTCATTAAGAAGCCACCTCTCACAGGCAAAAAAAAAGCTATTTTCTAAAATAGCTAAAAACTATTTTCTAAATAGTTTGTGCACAAATATTTTCCTCCACAATTACTCTGCTTACATTTAAAACATGTTAATTAAATTACTTGCCTGTAATTGTGTTCTAATCTTCTCTTCATTCGGTTATGAAATAGCTGTTTAAATCAGTATGTTTGTGATTTAATCTACCAGAAAGTTGGGGGGGGGGGGGGGGGAGGGGGGGCGCAAAAAAGGTGAGGGGCGAGAACGGACGTACAAAAGTGATACCCATTGCAAAAGACTCAATTCCACACCTTTTCCATCAATCAAACAATTTCCCAAAACACACTCGAAGAAGTTGAGCACATAGTAATAAAAAGGGGCACAGACTTAGCAGGTCTCATCTAGTCCAATCCCCTGCTCAAGGGAGGATCATTCTTATCTGGAGTATTTTATGCAAATGCAATCTATTCTTTAAACAGCATGAACAGCCTTCTCATACAACTACTGGCACAATGCCCAAAATCCCAAAGACACTTCAATTTATCAAAGGTAAGCAGGGGGACACTGCAAGAACTGGAAGTAGTCTGTTAAAGAAATACATTCAAGAGATACAATAAAGAGAACCATGTTCCACCCCTGCTACAGAAGAATGCAGAACCCCACCCCCAGTCCATGCCAGTCTGACTATGGGGCAAAATTCCTTCCTAACCCCAGATGTGGTGATAGGTCTGATCCTCTAGCTAGGAACCTCTGGGTTTTTTAGTCCTAGCAGTAGCAGCAGTACACCTCAGTCAAAATTTCCAGCCAACATCCAATGCTTCTGAGACAGGTGAAAAAAACCCCTTAACACCTATAGTAGCAAGATAGTAGCAAGAACTGTTGTATACCCTAGATCCAGCTGGTTAGAGCACTTATCAGGGAGGTAGGAGACAAAGGGTTCAAGTTCTGATTAAACAGTTGGAAAACAATTATTAAGCAAGCTTTCAGGTGGGTTTTTGAATGATCCACGGTGGACCCAGAAGTGGACCGTGGACTGGAAGTGCTTCTGGTCCACTTCCGGGTCCACCGCCGAGCGCACTGGGGACCCCCCCCGCGCTCCTGTGAGGCGCTCCATCTGTCCCACCATCTCAGCGTTCACAAACTGCCTGATACCTTGAGGTATGTAGAAAAAAACATATAAAGCTGTGTCTATGGCCGAACCATCGAATCTCTCCGAACTGAATTGGAGGCTTTCGATTCAATTCGGAGAGATTAACGGGTCTCCCGATTTGATTCAGATTCAGAGATTCAGCCATCGGATCGGGCCAAATCTTCTCCGAATTGAATCAGTGACCAAATTCACGCAGCCCTAATGAGCACCCCATAACACCTCATTGCACTTCCTTTTTGCTTTTTTCCCCAGTTGCCTACAAGTAGGTGAATCCTGGTTATCAGTGGCCACATAATGAATAAGGATCATAAAATTAGAATTGATTGTAAAACATATGAAACAATGTAATAAAGCAATATAACTGTTCATTAAATCTATGCTTGTTATGAAGGGGATGTAAATCAATTATTCTCTACTGCAATGGTGGTAAGGAGAAGGAGAAATCAGCTTAATTTGTAGCAAAAAAACTACACAGACTACCTGGGAATCTGCTTCTTTGGAAATTTCTAAGAACAGGTCAGAAAAACATCTGTCAGTTGTGATCCTTGCATATTTAACATCACATTTGGGCAGAGGGCTAGACTAAATGATGTCCTATCACTAAAGTGTCAACCAAGCCCTATATTATTGTAATAATTCATCTTGTATTCAGCCCAAGGTCTCATATTTTCTACCCTCAATGCTATATTAACTTTTTTGTTGCATTTATGATAAGCTGCATCCAGAGGCTTTTCTTCTCCTCCCTCCACCCACCCCATCCATTATCTTTAGCTTATCAGCTTTTTCCATCGTACAATTCAGAATTAAAGCAAGAATACACAGTGCTCTGAGTATTTTGCATGGTTCCTTGACAGTCAGAGCTCTGAACTTCACTGGGGATTTTTGGTACTACCACAGTACTAACAGGCATTAGTATCAGTGAAGTAATAGAGATGAGTAAATACATGTTCTGTGCTTCCGTTAGTAATATGACAAGAGGAACTTCAGAAAAGAGGTGCGGCTGTACCATAGACAGAAGGAATGGCTAGCCACATCATAAAGGAACCAGAAGAGAGAGATAAGAAAAACTTGAGAATTCTGACCATCAAAACCTTATAGTATTGAACAATGATAATATTCTTTAAAATCTGCTATTTTACCTGTAGATGCTTCTGCATTCTCAGGTCTTGAGGAGGGCAAACCTAGGTCAAAAGAAACAATAGCCCTTTTATCTTCATATGGTCTTCCTTCTGGATTATGATATGCATCTTCATTTTGCTTGTGCATCATGTTCAAGTCAGCTAAAAAGAGAGGAGAAACAGCTGTTTATATTTTAGTCCTCTTAAGAAGATTACGTTTCCAAAACCAGACCGGTTTTCAAGACACACAATAGCTGCAAGAACAAAATTAAGACAACAGTACATCAGCTCAAATGAGAAAAAGTGGTCTCTGTAGCAAAAGTTGAACTGCTCCAAAAAGGAAGAGTAAAGAGTTTGAGCATGGAAAGGCTTATGAGCTGCCATGCTTAATGCAAGATAATGCCATGCAGAGATACCCCAAACCAGTTCCATGACTGAGGTAATTAGCCTTGTTCTCCTAGCAAATGACCCCAAATACAGCAATGCACCAGTACATCCATACTACTTCAAGACCCAGAATGTACAGAGCTGGCTCAGGCTAACTCTGCATTGTTTATACACTACAAGACAATGCAAACTCTGGTAAGAAAAATTATCAAATACTTTGAATGATATATAATACCGGCACTGCTAATTTTATTTCTGATAGAAATTGTGCCCACTGTACTGAATTAAGTATACATTAGTCTTCACACTCTTACTAATAATCTAGCTGCAGTGCATACTCATTTGGTGTAAGCAAATGGTATGCGTGTCCAGTTCAGTGTTATAAACAGGAGTGAAACTTGTCACCCAATATTTTAACAGATTTTTAACCCAAATTTCCATATAACATATCTATCATTATAAAGGCCAAGATTTTAAAGGCTTGAAACAAAGACCTGATCTTCACAAAGTCCACCTAATCTTTGAAAACTGGCCCTATAAGGTATCTTAAGATGGGGTCTGTGAGAAATGAGGCAAACCAAATCCCAGGATGGTAAGAGGCCTCAAGGATTATCCGATTTAACCTCCTGCGTGCTTATCCAACCTCCCCTTGAAAACCTTCAAGGAAAGAGATTCCACAACTCTGGGCAGTCTGGCCCAGTGCCTGACTTTTTTCTAAGAGTAAGGAATTTTTTCAGATATCTAAATAAGAGCAGCAGTCAATCCAGGAGCTAAGAAGTCAGCTGCACTCCTTATGAGATGGAGAAGGGGAGACTTGAACCTTGGTCTTTCGCCTCCCAGACACAGCCCAGCCACTAGACTGGAGGAAGGCTAAGGAGATGTCAAGGCTTGAACCCTGGGACTCACCTACATGAAAAGCATGCATCCTGCCACCTAGCTATACCCCTGCCTTCAGCTCTCTAGTACCTTTTCTTGAAAAGTTTGCCATCACTGCTACAATTCAGACTAGAAGTCTAAAAGCAAGATTATGGTACAAAGTTCCGATAGCACCAGTTAATAAGAACTTTTAGTTAAATAGTGCAAAATGAATTAGTTTTTTCTGGGCCAATCAAGGTTTATTTACATACCTCACCATATTACCATATTTACTTGAATAGAAGACAACCCTTATTATAAGACAGGGGTGTGCAAAATGTGGCCTGCAGGCAAGATGCGGTCCTCCAGGCCACTCTATCTGGCCTGCGGGACCCCTAAAAAATTTAGAAAATTAATAGTTATCTGCCCCGGCTGCCTGTCATGTGGCCCTCAATGGCTTGCCAAAACTCAGTAAGCAGCCCTCTGTCCAAAATAACTGCCCGCCCCTGTTATAAGACAACCCCCCTCAATAATTAGATTTTGTATGTGGAACTTTTACAAATTTGTTGTAATTTTTCTGGTATAGACTTTAATTATTAGAGGTTTGACTTCAATTTGTCTTCTTTCCACTGCTACAGCAGGGAAAATAAACCTGGGGGGTCAGATAGAAAACAGTGTGCTCTCTGCTTCCCCCAACTTTTCCCCCTAGCAGCCCCTTCCCCCTCTCCTTACTGTTACACCCTACTCCCTGGAAGTAAGAAGCACATGGAAGTAAGGAGCAAGCTTTAACACAATAACTTTGAAATTAAGCATGGCTGTAGTAATTTGTCAGTGGTAAGGGGGACCGTGCTCACTGAGCACTATCCATATGTCTTGTTCAGATGGGCTACACTAACCTAAACTAACCAGCCTCTTCTACAATAGTCCTATGCTTGCCTGGCAAGGGCAACATTGTGACTACCGAGGTGGTCTTCCTAGTCACACCTGGGGAAGATTGCTCTCCCAGCACAGGGATAGTATCTGCCAAGGTAATGTATAGTAAACTTCCCACTTGGCTGCTGGAGTGTTAAAGTCTTGGCTTTATGCCCACTTTATGGAAAGGAGAGACTCCTCCCTATTTTGTTCCTGGGGCTTTATGGCTAAGGGCAAGCAAAACTTGGGGCATCTGAACCCCAAGTCTCTGGGCTTGGGCCTGCAAGTAGGATGCCTGCAAAAGGTTTTGAAAACATATGAAGCTCCAGATGGGGGTGGAGGATGTTTGCCAGTAGTAGGGCCCACTTATGGTTCTGGACTGACTCTTGGATTTGGAATTTGTTTGGCTAATTTGGCTTGGAATATGAAAAAGTTTAATTAAAAAAAACAAAAGCCCTTTCATGGTAGTTCCCATCAGCATGTTTGCCCAATCTATTTTATATCCATGCTTAGTGTGTTGGCTACATTTAATCAAATTCATGGTTGTTTCCATTGTTAAGCACCTATTGCTTTTGGCACCACTTTAAAGACAGCCAACATATTTGTCTCGGACGGCCGGAGCCGACTCAAGGTGATATACAAACTGCTTGGTCATTTGGGCGGGCTGGTGAATGGAGAGGCAGACAAAGCGTATTGGTTGCAAAAACTTTACTTACGCCGCTAGTAGCCGCGACGCAGGTGGTCCGGTCACTTAAACAACTCCACGAGTTGCTCCAGCTGACAAGGCTCAGGCCAGCTAATCCGTCCACAAATTAAGCCGGCAGGGAAAGGGTACGTCGAAGGATTGCGCTCGGCGATGGGGAGAAGAATCGATAGGTGATCAGGCTATCAATCAGCTCAGCCGCAAGTCAGATATCTTTAGAGGCACTCTGCAGCGTGCTCAAAGTTCTCCAACTTGGGCGGAAGTCGCACAAAATTTTATACGGCCAGCAAGCCAATTACTAACCGCCACGTAGGAATAATTTAGAATTGGCCAATAGCGGGACACAAATTTGCATGCGAATGGCGGGAACTCGCTTGCCAACAAAAAACTTTTGCTGTGCAAGATACTCTCATGTGGCGGGAAAATTCCATCGTGCCGAGGCACTAAAATCATTGGGTTGTGACATGCCCACTTGCCGACGGCACAACTGGAATTTTAGACACATGAGCACGTTATAGAGAATTTTTGTTTCAGGATTTGCTGGCCTGACAGAGCTTAAGCAACCAACATATATATAAACAAACAATTTTACAGACCGGTCTTTTTAACAAACTATAAAATACAATAACTTAAACACATAATAACAACTATTAGTTATTGTCTGATTGGAGAACATCTGTTTGGGACTCCCCTCGTTTATTAGTCAGTGCACATTATTGTTGAAATAATCACCGCGGGATGTCCGTCTTCTCCCATAACAGACAATGCCAATTAAAATACTTAGCAAAATGAGAGAGGAGCAGCGCCATAGCAAGTTCTGGGCTGATGGACATTCGCTGCCTCGGCGCCCCCTCCATAGCCGTTATTACGTTGACTTAAGGGAACCGCAGTTGGGTGCTCGACAGATCTCACAATCGAGCGGCTGTGGATTACTGCTTTGTTGAAGTCGGGCCTGTAAAGAAAGAAACAACAACAGAACAAAACAAAAGAAAATCGTAATTGAATTTACTAGAAGGATACTAG
The DNA here is from genome assembly GCF_000455745.1 of Alligator sinensis. Classification (NCBI taxonomy): domain Eukaryota; kingdom Metazoa; phylum Chordata; order Crocodylia; family Alligatoridae; genus Alligator; species Alligator sinensis. The sequence goes on from NW_005842342.1 coordinate 1,110,510, forward strand.
GTGAACGTCGGAACGACGAGTCATCCAGTTGTGATGAACGATAATAGGGGGACGATCGGGCTTTTCCTCTAATTGGACAGAATAGGTATTAGGATATTGTCC
>NW_005842342.1:1113326-1113722 GCF_000455745.1 Alligator sinensis
TGATGTGGAGAGGGCCGCCGGCAGAGCCGACGGCCATTATTCGTTTTTTGGTGGGTCTTCGAATTTGAATCTTAATGCTTCGGCCAGACGACATTGGGTCCTTTCTCCCAAAATGCGCAACTGATACTTTGTAAGTCCAGAGCGGGCAAGAAGAAACCCAAACGTATTTTTTTCCTTCAAGGTTCTTGGAGGTGACCACCATGACTCTCGCCGGGGGTAAACTCTTGACATCTTGGTTTCGGTGTTTCAACTGGGTATGCTGAAGATCGGTCTCTTATATCATCAGAAGTTCCTTCACTTTGTTTCATGAGCGCCTGCAGTCGTGGGAGATGGCCTAAGAGATTTCCCACTGGCTGACCCGCCATCGGGTTCAAAAAGAGTCGGAGCGTAACAGCA
>NW_005842342.1:1114350-1114765 GCF_000455745.1 Alligator sinensis
GTCGCGGTCGCTAGGCGGATCTCCGCTGGGTCTTCCAAAGCTCGGCCTCTCTTTTCCAGGTTCCCCTTATGGCTCGCGTTTCTTTCGGCGGCATCATGCGGCCGGCGCTATTGATAAGCGTCGCTCCGGAGCTTTTTGCTGTCTGCTCCAGCGACTCTTTACCCGCCGTATGCAGCTGAGCCTCCAAATTTGCGTATTCCCTTAGTAGACCCGCTACTGTACAGAACAACACATTCATCATCTTTCCCTTCTTCCATTTAGTTAAACCCCATTTGGGCACGTGACGGCCCTTGGTCTCCAGGTCCTCCCGGAGCTAAACGAGGAGCTCATGGCCCCGCGACCCAGGCACCAAATCCAGACAGTTGAACCAGTCCGTGGGGGTGGGTTCCCCTCCTTCCCTTAAGTATCGGGTGCA
>NW_005842342.1:1115483-1120368 GCF_000455745.1 Alligator sinensis
TCTCTTGCACCGGGGTTTTCTGTTGCAGCAGAAAACTTTTGCTATGCAAGAGACTCTCATGTGGCAGGAAAATTCCATCATGCCGAGGCACTAAAATCACTGGGTTGTGACAATATTTAGTGAGATTTTGTTGTATGCAATAAAATGAGGGACTTTTTCCCCTCATGCCAGTTTGGCGGGAAGGAAGGGGGGGTGAAGGGAGGGGATGGAAATCTTGTCTTCTATTTAAATAAATATGGTAAGAGCAATTTTTTTAAAGCAAGTTGTAAGGAAGGATGCTTAAATTAAAATTAAAAATTTAGACTATTTAAGAAACCTGAACATAATCTCAAAGTATATAAAGATTCTTCACGAATCAATGACTTCATAATCCTTTCCACTGTAGCAACTATTTTGAGAACAAATAATTTAAACCTAGGAAAAGTGAAAAAACTGCCAAAATAAAATGGAAGACTACAATCTACTGTGAGAATGCAATTAATATGCAATGGAAAAGAAATATAGCTCAGTTAGAATGAATATTAGGGACACTGCGTAAGAGAGTCACTGAAAAGTTTTAAATCTGAGTACTTCAACACACACATTCCCAAACCTTTAAATTATAACCCTTTTTCAAAAGCAGCCATTTACTGTACATATAGAACACACAAACCCAGACCATGCACATTTCTAAATCTGTTTTATAGACAAGTTTTGAAAATGTTAGTTTTAATTTCTAGAGAAACTAGTCTGATTCTAAATTCAGCAGCACTACAGTTTGATATCAAGTACTAAGCTTTGATTCAATAATGAGAATATACACACTTTGAAAATTTCTGTATTTTTTGTTGTTGTAACATGAATTCAAATGCAAGAATTCAAGAGTAAGGATTACAACCAGAACCAAACAGCTGATATAGAGGACTGTACTCAGAAGAGAAAGCCACGAATTTCAACGTTATCCCAGAGCTGTTACTGACTTGCCATGTCACCTTGGATAAATCATTTCCCATGCATCAGATACATCCCTGTTGGACACATCTATCTTTTGCACAAAGTGTTCTGGGAATGCACAAAGTGTTCTGGGAATTAGTTAGCTAACAAACACATGGCACTTCAAAGGAAAAAAGCAAAGAGCAAATAAATGCTGAATACTGATATCACTGCCTAGTTAATATCTGTATGGCAATTTGTCAGGGTGCTAACAAGAGTAAAACTCAAATATTATTCCATCTCTTTTGTAGATTCATTCAGTTTTGTTCCTAGTTAAAGTCTCCCAGGTAGAAGATCCAAGCTTAGAAATGATATTGCTTGAAAATGCCCCAAACAAATTGGTATTACAGATTCTTAGGCTACAAGTTTCTTGGGACACCAGCTATATATTTTCACTTACCTCTTAAGTGCTACATGTACCAATGGTGTGATACAAAAATAAAAAGTTTGGCCAAACAGAGCTCATAACAAAGAGGTGAGAATGGTACCTATCTTCCAAATAAAACCCACATCTTCAAACGTACTTATCAGATTTCCTTTTGTATCTCTGAGAGGAGCACCACCACCACCTTTTCCCCAGGGATTGTAACTTCTCATTTCAGCTTCTAACTTCGCTTCATACTGTTGCTTTTCCTCTCTCTCTCGTCTGCGTCGTTCTTCTCTTTCTCTTATCTAAAAGAAATACCACTCAGTCACGCCAAAAAGGTTTTTAATAAAGATACAGTTGACATTAAAGAAACGCTCACAAAGCAAACTAAGTGCCATAATTTTCCACATAAGTCAAAGGAAAGAAAATTCAGGGCCAACTCTTCAAACCATATATTCCATGTAGTTTTACTGACCACCTACCCCATAAGGTATACACACACATATAGATAATAAATAGATCACAAAAATACATGCAGACACACTACAATATTCAAATTATAGGACATCCCACCATGTACCAGTGACAGACAAAAGACTCAATTATCCTCTGATCTTGTAATGACTTAAATCAATTTGCATCCTAGAACATTTTATCTCTAGCATTCTACAAGGACCTAGCATGTGCTTCTAGCTCTAGAAAGTCTTAGTTTTCACGCCTTGATTTGAAAAAAAAAAGTAATAACCAAAAATGATTTAAATCATTTTTTAAAGTTTTTCTGGACCTCTCTGTACCTTGTAGAGTTGACAACTTAGGCAACAGGTTTATAGATCATGGGGAAAAAGTGTCACTAGAAAAAGGAAAAGAATTTTCTAGTATTCTATGGCATGCAAAATGCACAAAGCTGTTTGCTGATGATACTCTACACCAGGGGTGGGCAATTATTCCAGCTGGAGGGCCACTTAATGAGTTCTGGCAAACTGTCAAGGGCCACATTCGTCTCTGTCTCCATTTCCCTTCTCTCTTTGTCTTTCTCTTCTTTTCTCTCTCTCCCCCTCTCCAGAACTCAGCCAGAACTATAAGTCACCAGGAGCTCTAAGGCTCAGCTGTGGACCCACATGGGATCTTCCACTGGGGCAAGTAAGCTGTGGCATCAGCTGTGGGCACAGTCACCAGGTTCTAGGGCCACGATGCAGAACCTGCTGGCAATGCCACAGCTGATGCTGACCCCCACTCGGCACAGCAGAAGCTCTTGCCTAGGTCCCAGGCTCCACAGATGACGCTGCTGGCAGGTTCCAAGTCAGGGCTCTAGGTGGGAGCTTCCACTGCACTGGAAGGCCAGAAGCATCAGTTGTGGATGCTGCCAGCAGGTTCTGCGTCTGGGCTCCTGAACCAGCTAGCAGTGTCCACAGCTGACACTGCCATCCACCCACTGCAGCGGAGCCGCCCAGGTCCACAGCTAATGCCACCGTGTCAAGGGCTGATCCCACCTGCCTGCCCAGCACCATGTGGCAGCCGGAGCTGCCAGCCACCCATGGGCCAGATCCAACGAGTCGGCAACAAATTAAATCTGTTGGCAGGCTGGATCCAGGCTGCAGGCTGTATTTTGCCCACCCCTGCTCTACACCTACACAGTTGTTTCAATAATATTATTACTGTTTTTCTCGTTATTAAGAAGGATAAAAACTAGAGGTGTACCAATACATTGGTTCCATATCGGATCAGCACCAATATAAGGAAAATTGACTGTACCGGCAATCGGCTTTTTTCGGCTGATGTGACCAATAACACCACCAATAAATGCCCCGTGCATGTGCACAGCCACAGTGCAGCACTCAGGCGGCCAAGAGCACAGCCCAGCAACATGGAGGGCAGCCGAGTCTGGCTGGGAAGTCTGTTGTGAGGGAAGGGACCTGGGAATGAGGGGCAGATTGAGGCCCCAGCAGTGAGGGAGGGAGTGGGGCTGGGGCTGGAGTAGGGGCAGGCACTGCACAGCCAGGGCAGAATAGGGGACGGAACCACAAGTGGCTCATCCGGTGGGAGTGGGGGGACAGCTCCCACTGCTGCATCAGCCCAGGAGAGCATGGGGGGGCATGTGCCCCCAGATGTGGGCATGGGGTGAGGGCAGGTTGCCGTTGCAGGCTGGGACCAGGGCTGTGCCAAGCAATTTCCAGGTGGGGCTGAGCTGGGCTGTGCTTGGGGCAGGTGGCAGCAGCGCTGGGAGGGAGAGTTGGGCAGGGCTACAGCAAATTTTGGGATGGCTGCAGCCTTCCCCATAGCCCCTTTCCAGTGCTACCGCCACCCACCCTTAGCATAGACCCATCCCAAACCCCCTGCCTGGAAGAGCTCAGTGACGCCCCGGCCCCAGCCCACATTGACAGTCCGCCCTCACCACATGCAGATCCAGAGACACACGCCCCCCTGTGCCACCTCTGGGGTGCATGCAGTGGGAGCTGCCCCCCGCCCCCCCCAACACCCACTGGACAAGCCACTTGCAGCTCCATCCTGCACCCTGCCCTGGCTGTGCAGCACCTGCCCCTGCCCCAGCCCCACTCCCTCCCTCACAATGGGGGCCTCAATCTGCCCCCCCATCCTACTCCTTCCCTCACAACAGACTTACCAGACAGACACTGCTCTTTATGCTGCCCGGCTGCATATCAGAATCAGATGCGTACTGGCCAATATGGCTCATTAAAAATTGGCCACGGGTATCTGCCCAAAAATTCTCTATCGGTCCATCCCTAATAAAAACCCTATTCCTTTCTTCACTATATCTGAATAAAGGCAAGATTTCTTAGGGTGATATCTTTCATTGGGCCAACTATTTAGTTGGGATAAAGTTAGACAAACTTTTGAATGCAGGACAATATTTATCAGGTCTCACTCTTACACTACCTACATTTGCCTAACCTTTTTGAAAAAGAAATCAAGTTAAAACAAAAGTCATACTTCTGTCTAAATTCTTTGTTTTTATTTTATGCATATTATGTCTAAGATACTTGTAATAAAAAAAATTAAAGAATGTTCTCTATTTTGCAGTTTATTCACTGTCTTTCTCTGATAGTATCATCCTCCCTGCTTCCTCTGTAGTCAGACAGTCAGTTTGGGTGGGTTTCTCACACAAGAGAAAATATTTTTAAAGACCATGTAGTTTGTCAAACCACAGTTAAGCTACTTTTAATTCTTTAGAACAAACAACTAACTAGATAATAAGTTGCAGTATCCCTTTAATTATAGAAAATTTGTGAAGGACTTCTCTGCTATCCAATATTTCTCTGCCTCAGGAAGCAGTTTAACAGAAGATCACTGCTTCCTGAAAAATCCTCCCACCATCCTAAGTTGGACAGGCATTCATAGCCTCATCTTCCTGATTTTCTTAACTCTATCTTCTGTTTCTTTCACTACATAACCTTTCTTCTGCTCCTACGCTTTTCTGCTCTCTCCACTCTCCCACTCCCACGCTCTCTCCTCCCCTCTCTGCTCAGTTCCTCTCTCTCCTAACTTTCCATCCTGTATATTGTCATAACCATTCCAATCCTCTTTCCC
>NW_005842342.1:1120399-1139787 GCF_000455745.1 Alligator sinensis
CCTGCTTCACCAACATGGCATGCTGACAACATTCTAATTCTTTGACAAAACAGCTACAGATCACAAATTATATTTTAAATCACCAAGATCCATGCAACAAACTTATAATTACAACATGCTCTCGGTGTAACTGTTATCCCCTTCCCTCCTCCCTCTCAAAGATCTTATCTATTCTCAGATGACAAGCTCTTCTAGGACGGTGTCTTTTTCATTTGTGTTCATGGTACCCAAGGTTCTTAATGAATAAATAAATACCATCTGGCCACAACCTTTAACTCCCAGAAAGAGCTGCATTTCTATACTGCTGTTTGTTGGTCTACAGTTTGTGAAGGAAGTAAATATTACTGCAATAGCTGTTGCCCTTGTACTGGAAAGTTTACAACAAGGTATTTAAGCATCATAATGGTCAAGAAAATAGCTATTTGGAACTAACTCAGTGTTAATTCAGCTTTAACTGATTAATTTTAGTAGCAAAGTTTAACCAAAGGAAGAGAATGTTAAATACTGGTCTGTAATGTACATTATCCACATAACTGTCAGTAGAGCTTCAACTTCAGGGTTCTGTTGGTAATAAAACCCTAACCAGAAAGAACACTTTTACTTATTAAAATATTTTTTACTTGTACCCTGACCAAATATGTTCTAACAAGAATTACACCCTGGAACATAAACACAATTAAAAATAAACATAAAAATTCAGACCCCATTAAGGATACTTAATACCTGCTGTTGCAATTCTTGCTGATAAGATAAAGATGATTCTTTTGAGGGTTTTGCCTTTTCTTCAGGAAATATTCCAAAACTTTTTGGTCTATCCCCTATGTTTCTCTGTCCACTGTTGCTTCTCAATCTAAAAAAAAAAAGTAAAAAAAAATATAATTTAAAGCAAGGAAAAAGTATTTTCTGCCTGAAATGTATACATACAAGTGACAAATGAGAAGTATCCTTTTTCACAGCCTGTCCATCTCTGTAAATAGCTACATCTATTTATTAATTCACCTACTCAACACAGCAGGGATTGCTTAATTATATGTTAAGCCAAGAACTTATAACCAGAAGTTCGGAAAATTTATTTTAATAAACCTCACTTCAAAGGTGTGTACCCATGAGTAAAACTAAGACAAAACAATGTTAAATGAACAGCAATAGTACTTACACAGACTGATCTGCTGGTACCTGTCCTAAGGGAACTGCAAGATTAGTTGTAGGCTGCATTCCCATTATTCCTGTACCATCTAAAGAGTAAAGACAAGTCATTTAAATCTAGGATGCACACACTGACATATATTTACTGTTATCAGCGGAAGGGGGGCAATATAATAAGTCATTGCATTAACAAAGTTTCAGAGCTAAGTTAAGGCAAGCCTTAATTTTACAGCAGTGCCTTTCACCCCTTCCATACTGTCACCTGCACTTAATACTTGGAATGGTGAAAAAATAGAAAATACAGTATTGAGATACACACTCCTATCTTTAATCTGTGAATTCAACAGTGTCCCATGGGGTTGGTAAGAGCCATTAAGTATATCCTCTACGTATATTCAGCTCTATAACACACAAATATGACCAATAACTAAATAAATGCATTATTTGTGTACATGCAGTCAACTGCTTTTCACTGTATTGGGGAATAGCTATACTGACTGCCACTAAGGAATATGCAAAGCAATTTGCTATATCTCACATTATAATATGAGAAAAGATGCATCTGAATATAAAGGAACATGAACTGCTTGTTTTTGTGCTGAGCTACATGCTTTAGAGAAGTAGAAGTGCATAGCACTTTTTGCTATAGGGATCTGTAGCAATCTGGTAATATACAACTACCATACAGAGCAGAGAGGAGTGCAAGTTATTTTTCAGAAAAAATCCATAGGGCAAGGGGGTTTTACATATTACACCTCTATACAGATTACACATTCTATATATCCTTTTTGCAGAGTAAAAAAAGAGTTCAAGTACAGGCTAGTAGCAGCCAGTTAGTGCTCGCAGCCTGCCCAAGACATAACTGCCCACACAGAAGCTAATTTCTCCTTTTGTATCCACACAATGCTGTGCTGTCTGAAGGAGAGAATATGATGTCTGCTGGGGCAGATTGGACCATCATGCCAAGACAGCAGAATAAAAACTGGGGCATCAGTCTAAAGACTGAATACATTAACTTTATTTTCTGGTTTTCAGAGATGGAAAATTCTGGAAGAGAGTGTGAGGCACTGCATTAAATTGTTTGGACAGCAAATCTTCATTGCTTCTTGAAATAACATTAGTTAGAAAGGCATGATTAGGAAATAAAGGGAATAAAGTTTTCCTGGAAAAATCATCACTGCTTTAGCTCTCAGGAAAAACCTCTTCCAAGACCTGCTGTATCCTCAGAAGGGCTGAAGAGAACCATGAAGAGAAACAAGACCACAAACAGAAACAAAATCAGTACCCAGCGGGCGTTAGGGAGCAGAGTGTATGTAACGGAGATTCAGAATCCGTACTTCACTTTAGGACTAATGTCGGTGCTCTGTACAGGCCACCCTAAACAGGCAAAGAATTCTTTCCTTGTTCATCAATAGGATAGCCTTTGATCAACCAGAACCTCTTGTGGAGATTAATACAGCCTGACACTGTGAATTAGAATATTCACCTCAACAGAGCATTCTCTCTCTTCTTCTCTCAAAGCTTATACTTGTTTCTGTTGTGGCATACTGATTAAAGAAGTGTACATCTTCCAAGGCCATATACAGGAAAGAATCTTATCAAATTACATCCAATTTACAACGCAGTTTATGTATCTCAACCCATTTATAGCTCACATCACATTTTAAGACAATTTTTCTGTGTGTATAGCTTTTTTGTTTTAAATATCTTAAAACATACTAACTATTGATAATAAGGCCTTACTATAATGCAAAACATTATAATAAACTTTCTTCTTAAGCAGAAGCACATTTAACATAGTTGTATTTAGTTATTAAAAGCAAATGTTAAAAAACATTAGTTTTCTGTATTTTAATTTAATTTGAATTTCCATTCAAAAGGAATGACAAATCACAAGTAAAATATTATTTATCTAGTAAATCAGAAATGTCCCTCACCATCTTCTCACATAATAAAATATAAAAATTAATTTATAGTAGCTAGCAGCAGGAGGGACCTGAACAGATCATCTAGCCTGACCCCCTGCCACAGGCAGGAATGAATGCTGGGTTCACAAGACCCCAGACAGATGATCATCTAACCTCTTTTTGAATTTACCCAGGGTAGGGGCAAGGACCACTTCCCTAGGAAGTTTGGTTCCAGATTTTGGCCACCCTAACCATAAAATATTGCCTCCTGATCTCTTACCTAAACTTATTCTCCATCAGCTTATTACCATTGTTCCTCATCACCCCACGTGGTGCTGGGGAGATAGGGCTCTTCCTATTTGCTGATGAGCTCCCCTGATGAATTTGTAGGCAGCCACTAGGTCTCCCCTCAGCCTCCTCTTGCCAGGTCTGAACAGGTTCAGGTCCCTCAGTCTCTCCTCGCAGGGCCTGTCCTGCTGCCCTCTCACCAAGTGGGTGGCCCTCCTCTGAACTCTCTCCAGGCTGGCCACATTCCTTTTAAAGTGCGGCGCCCAGTACTGGATGCAGCACTCCAACTACGGCCTGACCAATGTCTCATAGCGGGGGAGCATCACCTCTCTGGACCAGCTTGAGATGCATCTTTGGATGCATGACAAGGTATGGCTGGCCTTGCTGGCTGCGGTCTGGCATTGGCAGCTCATGTTCATCTTGGGGTCAATAACGACTCCAAGATCCCTTTCCGCCTCTGTGCTTTCAAGAAGGGAACTCCCCAGCCTGTATGTATGCTGTGGCTTCCTTCTCCCCAGGTGCAGCACCCTGCATTTGTCTACATTGAACCCCATCCTATTCTCATCTCTCCACTTTTGTAGTCTGTCTAAATCCAGTGGCAGCCTCTCTCTCCCTTCAAGTGTGTCCACCTCGCCCCACATCTTAGTGTCATCAGCAAACTTGGACAATGTGCTTTCAACCCCCTCATCCAAGTTGCTGATGAAGATATTAAACAGCGTGGGCCTGAGGACCAAGCCCTGGGGTACCCCACTGCTCACATCTCACCAGGTTGAGTACGACCCATCCACCATTACTTTCTGGGTGCGCCCCATCAGCCAGTTTTTTACCCATCCAACTGTGTAGGCATCAATGCCACAGTTGCTTAATTTATTGATGAGGATGGAGTGAGAATTAAGAATCAATATAAATGTATATTAAACTAGGTATCTCCTGAAATATGTTACCTTTGCTGACAAAAAGTTGGTGTAAACCTACATTGACTTGCAAATTGTCTTAATGATTGAAAACCAGCAAGAATCACCCTTTCCTTAGGAAAATAACTAAAAAGTAGAAACATACAGAAGTGCAAAGGGTTTAAAAAAGTATTTTAAGCAAGTTTTCTTACTTGTTGATTTAATTAATTACCCGAATCACTTTGATTTAAAATAATCCATTTTGAGGAGTCAACTTACAATATGCAAGATTAGGATCCAAAGGATTCCTAGCCCCATAGAAATAGTAAGCATCATCATAAGGTGTTCTGTAATTGTCAGTCAAAGTTGGTGGTGGAGGTGGAGGTAGAGGTGCAATCCTATATCAAAAGGAAGGTACAAGGTTTGGGGGGAAGATAAAGAGAAATTATAGCACAAATTTAAAAAAACAAAGGCTAAAACAAAATGAAAAAAAAAGAAGTCAAAGTATGAAAGAATTCTAGAATGAGCTCAGTTATGACTTCTCTCCGAGAACTTGATTGTGCCTTGTAGACAGGCATATGCCACAGTAAAAGATAGGCAGCAGATGATCTGCCTGTAGTGAGGACACATTATTTTGACTTAAGCAAAGCCTCCCAGATTCCTCATATACACAGAGCCTGAGCATCTGTTTCTACTTTTATTTCTTGCTAATTTAATAACAGAGATTTGAAAATATTTGCTTTTATTCTAAGATGTTTATTGGGAGAAGGATAAAAGTGCCACCATGGTTTACTCTTTACATGTTACTTATGTGTGTAACTGCACACATCTATTAACACCTCCTGAGCAAATCTGGGCATACTACTGAGAAATAAATTCCATCTATGCCCCACCTACTCTTCCTCAGCCATGCAAATTAGCAGAGTAGAGAGCTTGTAATGACATCAAATTCTCTATCTGCAACTACCTAGGCCAGGGCTGCCCAACTAAAGAAGTGGCCCTGTGGGACACACCAGCAGGAGCTGTACACAATTTAAGTCACACCAGGATGAGCCAAGGGTTCTCAGGATGCAGGCCACAGGGATGCCCTCTCAGCACCCAGCTGCACCACATGCCCACCACAAACTAACCCCAGCCCTGTCCTACCCTACTTATCCAAGTAATTGTAGGCAAGCACCTGGGAGCTACTATTTCACCAAGAGCACTGGATATTCCCCTGTGAAAGTCCTCATTCACTGGTGAAACAGGAGGTGCAGGAAGCGGTGTCTGGAAAGCCGATCTGGGCCTTTCAGGTGGTACCTTTTCTTCAGAGGCTCTTGCTGTCAAACCATATTGCTTCAGTCTATCAGGCTAAAGAGAAAAATATGGTTAGTCACCCCCATTTGATATTCCAAATCTCAAGGGAATTTAGTGCTAAACTATTTTGTGTTTCCCATTAATTATATTTCTAGTAGTAGCCTACAATTTCTTAGTACAACTGTCAAAAATACACCTTATGTTTGTGCAAATTGATAGTCACTAAAATCAAGCTCTTGTGGGTTCTAGGAAAGAAATGACAATGACCAGAACACAAAAATCTTTTCATGACCGTCTCTAGCACTAGTATCTCAAGTTGCCAGTTTTCAATATCAACAGACTTCCCATTCTATTATATTAGGTAAATTCACAAAAGGAAGAACATTAGCTCTGTAACAGTCTAAAATCTGCAAAAGAAATAAGTGTTGAGACTTACGCCAATAAACATTTCAGAACAGTGGCATTTTTTAAAAGGAATACAAGACGTTCCTCCAATATGTTTTTTTTAGATTTTTCCATCTACCAAAGTTACACCAAGTTTTTATTTTTTAAAGGTAGCATCTATTTAGATTAAATGTTTGTTTTTAAATGTTTATTGATAATTAGTAGCCTCACGATAAAAAATGACAAGAACATGCAAATAATGCAAAACATGCAAGCAGATTATTTTAAAAACTGTCCTAACAGACCCCAAAAAGTGTTGCCTATTAGCTGCTTTGCACGTTAGAAACATCTTATATTGTTTAAAAAAGGAACCATGTGAATAGAAAGTAAAAGTTTATTCATAAATTTCAAAAGAGAAATAGATGTATTTTATAATTTTGTTGTTCCTTAAGACCATAGTTCTTCAATAAACATGCATTCTAGGACTAAAATGCCAGCAGCTGTTGAATACTATATATCCAATTGGGAATTATATACCAAATTGGGTATAATATTTTAGATATTCACAGCAATATGTTAAATGTTTACCTCCTCTTCATTTAGCTGCAAGATAGTATATACAATGAAGTTAGTACACATCTACTTATGAAAAGAACTTTAAAAAAAAATCAGGAAGAAAGAATAGTATTAAATTCTTAAAACCATTTTAGAAATAAACACTTGAATTTATATTATTTAAATTTTAAAATGATCAGAGTTATAATTAGAATTATGTTAGCAGATTCCACACACACACATGTATACTTGTACATTATGTGTGTGCACACACACACAAACATGACTAACTGGAGGTTTCTTGTTTTCAGTTTTTTTTTGTTTTTGGTCCCTTGAGCACTGGGATACTTAAAAGACTTTTTCATAAAAAAACATGTTTGGTTTTTATTTGTTCCCAAGTTGGGCTCAAGGCATTATCAGTTGCCGGTTAAGTAAACAATCCTTATTTTATTCAAAATTTAGGCTATAGCATGGCAAGCCTGCTAACTTTAGTGACTGTTTACTTCTTAAACAAGCAGTCTGTTAAAACCAGGGCTGTCCATATAGCCACCTGCAGACCACACACAGCTCACAAAGGGTTATGTTGTGGACCCAGGGCTTCTACCCAGCCACAACTCCCCAAATCAGTCTGACTACAACAGAGTCTGAGGTCTCTAGGCTCCCCCTGCCTCCTCCATTTGTCACTTTCTTCCTCTGCCCCCAGGGATGGGGCAATGTGGCAAGTGGTGTACAGAGATGGGAGTGAGTACAGGGCTCCAAGCTGGAGAGTGGGAGGAGAGAGGGGGAAAATGGGGCCAAGTGTGGGGAATTGCACTCACTTGGTGCAATGGTGGAGACAGGTGTCCTGTATGCCAGTGGTGCAAGGGTGGGGCAAAGCAGACAACATAAGGGTGTACTGAGGTGGGGGATTGAGGGAGTGTCCCTGTGGCCTGTAGCTTGACTGGTGCAGGCCATGTTGTATGCAGCTCTCACTAGGGAGGCCCTCGGGGGCAGGGTTTGAATTACATTTGAACTCTTGGGGGGTGGGGGGTCTGCAAAAAAAAAAAAATTAAAATGGTTCAGTGATGAACACATCCACTTAAGTGAAGCAGCAATTTGATTGGAGACCCCCCAGGTTATGATTTTCAAATCTTACAGCGGGGCTCTTGTCTCTTATGGGGAGGCTCACCCCCCCCTGCCCCCTCCCCACCAGCTCCCCCTTAATTTGCACCCTGCTCAGAGGAATAGAAGTTGGAAAGAACTCTACTGAGCCATTAATCAACACTTAGTTATGTACTCTTCTCTTAACCAGCATGCATTCACTTGCAAAATCCACCTAGCTGGAACTTCTCCTTAAAAAACAATTTCAACTTAGCAACATTTAAAGGCACAGACCGCTGCTTAATGAGGAATGTAATTCTACTTAACTGTAATGCCTTGTTAAATTAATTATTTTAAATCATGCTGGGCTCACACTGGTTCTATCAGTTTCCTGTTAGAAGCAGTACCATCCAATCCCTCTAAGATATACACAGTGCGTATGGAAGGCTTCACTACTACATGCTCTTTACTGCTAACCACCTGCTGTCACAGCAACTAGGCTGCTTCATGACAAAGTATCTTATGGCTGTTCCTTGTATTTTGAAGTAGTAATGGCACCTGTCCTCATCCTAGTTCTGATGGCTCCTGCTACAGTATCCATGGAAGGAGTTAGCTGCAGTGCTCTCCAGAAAACAGCATAATGTATTTTAAAGTCTGTGTTAATTACATTTGTCTAATCAAAACAAAGAACCATCCACCAGGATTTCCAGAGTAAAAGGATTCTATGGCATCCGGTAAGCCAGATGTTCTCAAACTGTGGGTCACAACCCTCCGGGAGGTCGTGAGCAACTTAAAAGGGGGCACGAGCTTCCCAGGGCATATACACAGCAGTGCGGGGACTTGGTGCATGGTGGCGGCACAGTGGTGGATGGCAGCAGCGGCTGCCATCGCCTGTGAGTTCCTCATCCCTTGCTGCCACCATCCAACACTTGGGGCCACAGTATCACAAAGTTTGAGAATCCCTGAAGTCAGGGCCATCCCTAGGGGGGTGCGAATTGTGGCAACTGCCCTGGGCCCTGCGCTTTGGGGGGCCCCGCAGAGCTAGGCGGAGTGGCTGTGGCAACTCTGTGCTGCCGCCAGCTGCCCTGACTTCTGCCTAACAATGTGATAATCAGGCTAGTTATATCCTGCTAATTTAACAGAAAATGGTGTTTTTACTTAAGAGTAAAACCAAAATGTTCTAAGTCATTACATGTTGAATTATACAAAATTTGGTATGTTCACATAGGACATCTGTACGTGCGCTCTGCAATGCAGCACCAGGCACTTTAATTAGTGAGCTGTGCTAATTAAAAAACACCCGTGCGTCACATACATCAACCATGGAGTTGTAGAACTAGAACCTGGGACCTGTAAGATCATCAGGTCTGGTCCCCTGCCATGGGCAGGAAGTTATTGGGGTCAGACAAGCTCAACAAGGTGCCTGTCCAGCCTCCTCTTGATCACCTCCAAGGACGGTGACTACACCACCTCTGTCCCTGCATTGAAAAAAAATGGTGGTGGAGCTTTGAACTTAAGTTCATCAAACATGTTTTATTTCAAACATTTCTTCAGCACAGAGATGCTGATATACATGTGATGCAGAAGGCTACCAGAGCATGTCAATTTCTGTGCTCCAGCAGGCTTGATTAATTGAGTCTGCTCCAACATGTTGGATTCCCAGTGCATCGGAGCAGGCTCCACACACAGCTATAGGAGCCCATAATTCTGAAATTACATATTTACTAATAAAAGTAACTAAAAAACTTGAAATAATCAGCTGGCACCATTACAATGACTTAGATGCATAATAATTAAATTAAAAAAAGAGCAAGGTGCAGCTTAGACCTGTTTATTTGGATTATCACTAATGCCCAGTTAAGAAAGTCTTAACTCTTTTCTTTCTATATGGTTTATATATGTCATAAAAACCTTTTTAGATGACCAAATAAGTTAACGCACCTTATATCAGTGGTTCTCAACCTTTTTGGATTTAAAGCATGCTCCATAACTTGTATAAATTGAGCAGCACCCAGTTTCAAAACAAATTTATATATTGCAGTGCTTACCTCTTACAGAGGGGCCTAGCAGTGGGACCAGGTGATTGCCCAGGCAGGAACAAGCTTGAGCCTGCACTTATCTGCTTATCTCCTTACACCTCGCTTATCTCCTCTCAAAAAAGACACCCTCATTGAGAATTACTGCCTTATGTAGTAAAAGATCCATTTGAATTAAAAGTATAATACTAATATTCCTTACCTGTTTCCCTGGGTCTAGAGCTCCAGTAGCAGCAACCAAGAGCTCCAGCTCTTTTTCACTGTTAAAAAAAAATAAAATTAAAATGTTGCAGCAAGAAAATAAGCTGGGGGTGGGGGGTAGGATGGGCCTCAGAACTGCATGGGGTGAAGAGGTACTGCTGTATATTAAAAAGTGAGGGGCAAAGAAACCAGCATAGATACAGATGCAAAGATGCAAAAAGGCAGCCATGGCAGTATTAAGTTACTTCTGAAGAAGTCAGTCATGAGGAAATTTGGACCAGAAAAGATACTTTTTATTTGTGTCATGTTTCCACTACCATGGTCAATTTAATTCCATGGTAGCAATTTGCTCAGCACAAACTGGATCTCCTTCCATCTAGTGATCAGATGCTGTAATAGAGGTCACTTCAAGCAGCCAGCTTGAAAAAGCTGATCATGTGCCCCTCTGCCTTGTTGTGGAGCAAAATTCAGCGTAATTTACTCCAAAGTAAATTTAAGATGATTAATCTTTTATAATTTTCTATGTACAGAATCTAATTAGTTGTGGATTCTCTTAAATTCATCCTGCCCACTGCTGTGGCAGGGAAAGCAGCAGCAGGTGAGGAGGGGCCAGACCCCATCCCTTGCTTCTCTGCCTCTTGTCCCACCATGTGCCTGACCTCTGCTATGTATCCCCCTACCACATGCCCTCTTGATGCCTGTCCCTGCCCCCCAACTCCTTGCCTCCCTCACCCCATTCCCCCCTGCAGCCTACTCCTCCACCCATTGTCCCCTGGAGCCTGCCCTCCCACCCCCTGCTCCTCCTTGCAGCCTTACCTTCTGCTGCAGCTCTGCTCCTCCTGGTCAGTCAGCAACAGTGGTAGCCCTGACTTGGACTCAGCCCAGCCCAGCCCAGCCCAGCCCAGCCAGGGAGAAGTGGTAGCAGATCCTGGCCAAGCAGGATAGGGACTGGAGGGACTGAAGGTGGAGCAAAAGATAAAAGTAAAGGGAGGAGGAGGAGGCAGACAGGCACCGGTACAGGGGACAAGGGGGGAAGGAGCAAGTGGCAGGTTCTCCCCTTGCTGTCTCCCCCACCTGCCCTCCACCACATGCCCCTTTCCCGCCAAATAAGTAATTCCTGCCAGGTACAGGTGGTGGCTCAGCTCTGGCGTCAGCCCCAAGCCTGAGGCCAATGCTGGAGATAAGCTCGTGCCTGCCCCTGGTTGGTACTGCAAGACAAGACTTCCCCATCCCATGCTGATTGGGGGAAAAACTCCTCATCTTGGATCACTGGCAATGCATAGGGGTGCATACAGATACACATGCACCCCTCGAGATCAGCCGTGCACCCCCTGGAAATCCAGCCCCGAAACTGGAAGCACCAGCGGAAGTACAGTTCTGGTTTCGCTGCTGGGTCAGCAATTGGCTGCTGGGGGACCTCTCCCCATCAGTGACCTGGTGCCCCCCCAGACTCAGGAGGCACCAGTCGCCCATGTCTTAGATTCAAGTACATACAGTAATATAATTCCACAATGTCTAAGGGGAAAAAGTTTGCATACATTCAAAAGCCTTTACAAAATCCACTTTTGCCTTTACTTTTAGCCTTTATTTGATCAAATTACAAATTACCATCTCTTATTTCTTTGTTGCTCAGCCATCTGTTCCATGAGCTCCTGTCTGTACGTTTCTTTCCTTCTCTGAATAAGTTCCTGGTCCTGACCACCTAACAGAGGGGGAAGTCAGCATGAACTTTCTGTGAAAGTTACATACACATCTTTACTCTTCTAATACTTTCTAATTTCACCTGAACAGAAAAAAAAAAAAAGCACAGCGGAATATGGAAACCTGCATTTTGGAGCTTGTTTAAAAATTGTGCAACTTCACAGCTACTGATAAAAAAAAAAAAATAGGTTTTTTTGTTTTGTTTTTTCTACCCTTGAAATGCTGAAATCTGATCTTTTATTTGTCTCTTGAAAATAGTCAGGTATTCTATTTTAGTTATTTAAAATCAACTTTATACTTGGTGTAGCATTTGGAGGTGGATGGGAATGGGGGAGAAAAAAAAATCAGGTAAAAATTATATGAAAAAATTAAAATAAATAATCCTCTAGGCATTCTCAAGAGCACCAACAGGTACATTCACATGCAATTATGTTCTGAATTAAAACCAAAGCTTAAACTGAAAGCAAGAGTTGGAAACTATAAGAATTAAGGCAATTTTAATACTTAGAGATAGTTTCCATAGTACTGCACCTTACCAGTACTTTGTATGATTAAAACATTTGAAATTTTGGCCGTTTCCACTTGATCTTATTCTGGAATTTAAAACTAATAAAAAATGTAGAGTGTTTATAAATACACTAGAAACCTTCCTATACAATGGTTCAATGGCCCCTCAGCACTTTTTCCCCCACCATTCTACAAGAGGCATTGCTCTCCAATGAAGTAAAGCAACCAAACATAAAATAGAGAAGTCTGGAATGCCAATGAAAGAGCCATTTGGAAGGTGATTGTGACAAAAAAAATTCAAATAATTTTATACTCTGATGGTAAAAGAGGCAAAAATAGTTAAGGCACTGAACCAAGATTTATTTTTTACCCAGACTCAGTTCTCAGGTCTGAAATACAGATTTTAAGTACAACATTATGCTATTTATTAGGGGTGTACAAAACAGGATGTATTTGATTCGGATTCAGATTCAGCCCAAATCAGGGACAGTGATTTGATTCAATTTGGCTGAATCTGAATCTGAAGATTTGACACGGATTTGGAGAATCAGTGATCTGGTCATAGAAGCAGCTTTAAATGTTTTTTCTACATACCTCGAGGTACTAGGCACAGCTCTTGAACACTGAGATGCTGGGGTGGATGGTGAGTCCCACAGGAGCATGGGGGGGGGTCCCCCTCATGCTCCACACGTGTGGGGGGCTCCCGTGTCCCCCCTGGCTTGGCGACTGCCCGCAGGGGGACCCTGATTGCCGCCCCAGACCCAGGAGGCACCAGTTGCCAAGCCGGGGGGGGGGGGGGGTTCGGAGGGGCTCCCCCCCTCCCCCATACACACACTGCCCACCAGACCCGGCAGTGGACCGGAAGTGCTTCTCGTCCACTTTTGGGTCTGCTGCCGAGCGTGCTGGGGAGCCCACCCCACGCTCCTGTGGGACGCTCCATCCGCCCCACCACTGCGGCATTCATGAGCCGCCTGGTACCCTGAGGTACGTAGAAAAAACATTTAAAGTTGTGTCTATGTCCGAATCATGGAATCTTTCCAAATAGATTCGGAGGGTTCCAATTCGATTCGGAGAGACTAAAGGGTCTTTCAATTCCATTTGGAGATTCGGCTGCCGAATCAGGCCATATCTCTGCTGAATCAAGTCAGGGACCGAAGCTTCACACAGCCCTATTTATTGAATGATTCTATGCCTCGGATCCTTATCTGTCAAGTGGAGCTAACAATGCCTCCTTACCTTTAAGGCGTGCTGTGAAGGTTTGTTTGTGGAATACTCAGTTACTATGGCAAGAGACTAATAGTTTAGACTATCAGAATAAGGTAGTAACAATCAAGTGTTACATTGCTCTACTCCAAGGAACATATTAGTCAGAGGCTATCCACAGATTACACCTGATCAAGAATTTGCTATTCTAGCACTTTCAGTCTAACATGTACCTCTCTCAAGAAATGCATTTTTATTCTTTAAAAAAAAAAAAAAAAAAAAAAAAAAAAATCACTAGTCAAGGTGCAAAGCTGAACCTACCAAAGTCTTACATACAAGTCTTGAAAAAATTATTATGGTGGATAACAGCTTATTTCTGCTCTCCAACATATACAATCTTCATTTAAAGATTTAATTCATTAGGTATCTATATTGTTTAAAAAATAAGTTATTCTGACAACTGTCTTCCATTTTTTCCACAGTTTTAATCCTAATTTAATGAAATGTAGTGAATATTCCAATATTTTACTTACCCAAATTTATTTTAAAAAATGTGATTTTCTAAATTTTGTGAAACATCTCCACTATTTTCATTCATTTATCTGAGAAATCTGGAAATCAGTTTGGGTGTCTGCTACCATAAACATCCCAAAGTTACCATCTGCATACTGGAGAGGAACCACAAATACCTCGTGTCATTGAGGAAAAGTAATTGGACTTTGTTGTCTTTTCCTTTTCATTTTCTCCTTTTAACTTACTGGATGTTTGCCAAGCACACAGATATGTTGCAAGGAAAATCTAAGTAACATCAATTACTCCATAAGAAAGAAGCACATAATATTAAGCTTCAACAGATATTATTTTTATAATAAATACCGCAATTCAGACTAATCATTAGCTGGGTATTTGTACATACCGAGAATGAGTCCTGTTGCATATGGAATGCCATCCTTACCTATGGCTGATTTTGCCTGTTCACTGGTTGGAGAATTGTTGTCTGCTTGATTTCTGGGCAAAAAAAAATAAAAGAGATCAGATTTTAAAGCCTTTGCTTAAAGACAATCCAAAGCATAAAATATTTAAATTACTTTTATGTTAACCGTTTATGAGAGGAGATCTTATGAAATCATAGCTGCTGCAGAGAACTTCTACGTTTGAGAAAGAACTCAGTAGCAAAACTGTTTTCTCACAAAGCTTCTATGACAACATCTGTAGGTACCACACTCATGATACTGTCAGTGTGTAAGTAGGGCAGACTGAAAAGGGCACAAGAATGGCAGCCACTGTCCAGGGTACAGAACTTCCTAGTTATGCCTCTGCGCATTGATTCAGCAAAGCACTTAAGTGCAGTGAAGTGGAATGGCAGTTTTCATACACTTCAAATTATGCATGGTTGTAAAACATTCTTTGGGGTGGGGTGGAAAAAGGAGGGAGGATTTAACTGCATCTATGTATCTCAGATCTGAATTGTTCCTAGAACTTAGAAGAAGAAAAAAAACATTGGGGAAAAATAGGTAAATACTTTTTCCAAAAAGATTCTTTTTTTCTGATCACTATGTGTGCAAAACCAGGGTATGGGATGGAACCGCAAGCGGCTCATGTATAGGGCACACGATGGAGGCGGGGCATGTGCCCCTGGATCTGCATGCCAGCCAGGTCGGCTAATGCTGCTGGATGGGACCATGGCTGTACTCGGGCCGGGCAGCAGCGGCGCAAAAAATGGGGCTACACAGGGGGCTGCAGGCAACCAAAAATTCGCCATACCCACACCATAGTGCCCCTTCCCAGCACTGCTACTGCCACCAGGCCCAAGCATAACACGGCCTAGCTCTCCACCGTGAAAAGCGCAGTGCTGCCTTCCAGCCCCAGTCTGCAGTGGCAGCTGGCTTGGCCAGCATGCAGGTCTGAAGGCACACACCCCCCATGCCCTCCTGGGGGTGTGCTCCCCCCCGCCTCACACCCCGCAGATGAGCCACTCATGCTCCATCCTGGGCCCTGGTTGTGCAGAACCTACCCCTGCTCTAGCCCAACTCCCTCTCTCACCACCATGGGGGGGCAGATCAAGACCCCAGTGATGAGGGAGGAAGTAGGGCTAGAGCTGAGACCTCGATCTGCCCCCCGCCAAAGCCCTTTCCCCTCTCCTGCCCCTTTCCCCACAGACTTACCTGCTGGGGGTGCACACCACCAAATGATTTTTTCTTCCTCTACCTCGATCTGTACCCCTCCTTCCCTCCCCACAGATTTACCCGCTGGGTCAGGGGCATACTGTAGGTCTTTGGTTGTTTTTAAATGCCAAAGCTGATCTCCTACTTAAAAAGGTTGGAGACCACTGTCCTAAGTGGTCTGGATGTCCTGGCCAATCTCCTCCTGCTTGGGGTCTTATTCATCGTCATCATCAGGTAGCTGTCCATACCATACCAGAGTTAGAGTGTGACTACCCTTGCAAACAGATGGTATAGCTTTTGGCATCTTTTTCCCCCCTTCTCCTCTATAAATAGTTGTTCCGTTGGAAAGCTTGGGCATATTGGGCATTGTAACAGAGGGTTTACACCTCATACTTTTGGACAAAGTACAGACAGTCAAGAAGCCCGAGGCTGAATTGATTCAGTCTTTGCAGGTTAGTCTAAGCTGAAAAGACTGAACCAATAAGCAAATAAGCAATCACTTTTGATTCATGAAATGCAGCTAAATGCCTGCTCAATCCAGAAGCCAGGGGGGGTGCTAGAGCATGACTCTGTGGCACACAGCCAGCATTAGCTGTGTGTTCACTTCCTCTTTCTCTTTCCCCTGAGGTCTCTGGGATTTGCAGTCCACAGTCACAGCAGCAGGACTCTGCAGCAGAGTTGCTCATCACTTCCTCTTCCTGTTTCCAGGTACCTCTGGGATTTGTAGTCCACAGTCACAGCCAGCACTAAGTAAGCCAGCAGGGCAGGACGAGACTGTACTTGGCAAAAGGTGTGTTTAACCCCCCCTCCCTGGCCCCAGTTCCCAGCTAGGGTTTACTGGGGGGGGTGGGGAGGCGCGGCACAGTAGTGAGCCAGCCAACCCTGCACTCTGGAGCAGTCAGTACAGTCCAGCCTATGACTACAAAGCATGCTGGGGGACTCTGATTTAACATGAACCAGGAGGAATCTGGGACAGAAGTCTCATACACCAGTTTGACCTAAATCAGTTAAGCCAGTTAAGTATGATACTATATCGGGGTGGGCAAAACACAGCCCGCGGGCCGCATGCGGCCCACCAGGCTATTCTATCCGGCCCATGGGGCCCCTAAAAAAATTTATAAAATTAATATGCATCTGCTCCTGGCTGCCTGCCATGTAGCTCTCGATGGCTTGCCAAAACTCAGTAAGTGGCCCTCCACCCAAAATAATTGCCCGCCCCTGTACTACATTCAATCAGAAATGCATTTCTTCATTCAAAAAGAAATGCATACTCCTGAGGTCTGAACTTCAATGGGTACAAATTGTCATAGGCTCAATTTAACTTGGGAATTAGATTGAAGCTTCTGACTTTTTGCAAGTCTTCATTGTGTTTTTCTGATTTTAAGTCTAGCATTTCTTTTCTCCAACCGAGCCACAAAAAGGGCAATCAACTCAAACATGGGGTCAACCTATAATCAGGTCTCCTATAGTCTTGACTTTTGTATTTACAGGACATTTGCACATGCAATAAAAATACCAAGTCATTTTTTTCAAGGCCATTTCATTTTAGATTTTTTAGTACATTTAACCTTTAGTACATTTAACCTTTGAGTTGTTTCCTCAGTTATTTGATTCTCCTGTGTGATTTTAGAAAGGCAATGGCACATCTAGGTCTTTATCTGTAAGTTATCAACTTATATTTAAGATAAAAGCTGCTTTTCCAAAAATTGAAAATATGGGGTCCACTTAGAACACGGTATTTTTTTCCAGATCCTCCTGGAAAGTCTAGCTGGAGCCAAAAACAGAAAGTTTGGTATCTTTATATCAGGAATCAATTTAAATGCAGGAACTATTACTATAGGCAGAAACAGCTGTAATCCAGTTAAACACCAGCTAATTATCCATCTCTAAGCATACAGCTATGACAGAACCCATTACACAAAAGCAGGGGAGAGAGTTTTGGTTACTTCAATGTTGTGGAGGGAAAAATGAGGGAAAACCACAATGCATGATGGAATCTAACATTCACTAAAAGCAAAAACAAAAAAGGACCTCACTTTGGTCTCAACTGAAAAATCCACCCATAACTAGCAGCATAACATTAAAGTTCATCAGCTTCAAAAGGATCAAGAGAAGAAACAAAACTCCTCAAGCTTGAGCCTGTGAATATAGGAAATTTAAGTATTTTAAACCTGATGCTGAAGTCTAATAAGCCAACCCTTCACTGGCTTAAATGATTCTCAGGAGGCCAAAATCATTCTACCTATATCTGTGAATAAGGTTCAAAAGTGTGAAGAAGTAGAAAATAAAATTTAAATACCTTTCAGCATTGAAAAACCTCAGAGGCTTTTTGTCATAGTTGCTTTCATATCTAAATCTAGAGTCCATTTCCTCATTTACTTCAGGATCATAATCAGGTCTGTGGTATCTTCTATCAAGATCAAAATCCTCATCAAATCTGTGATGTCTTCGAACAGTAATGTCAGGTTTGTTAGCAAACCTGTGATGCTTCCTATTGAAAATGTCCAGTTCCTCATCAAGTGTTTTCTGCAATATTCTCTCTCTTACTTCAGCTTCATCATCTGATCTGCGATACCTGCCCTCCTCCTGCTGTCTCCTATTTAGCAGCTCTTCATAAGCTTCCGTGGAAGTACAAGCATCTTTCCTGGGAGGTTCTGAATCTCCGCAAGAGGCTTCTATTTGTTTATGTAGCTCTGGCTGGACTCTGCTAACAGCAGCAGGTTTTTTATGTCCGTCTGTCTCATGCTGTTCAATAGGAAAAATATTAAAAGATCTGAATACAAAGGGAAATAATTTACCCTTTTTCATCATCCCAGGTTAAAACACCTTTTTCCTATTAGCATTTCAGCAATAGCTTGATGATGTATTTTAATAATCTCCATATTTAAAACTTCCCGCAAATAAGCGCTTTTAAAAAATCCTCTTAAGCAAAGCCTTTAGAGATGGGGATAATTTTCCTGAAAAATAATATTCTTAATCTTCCCTAGTAATTTATTTCCATTGACATTGGAATGCCCTGCAGTCCTCACTGATAGGCTCCCCATGATGAGATGAATTTGAGGTTTAAAGGCACAGCAAATCTACAGTGCTTGTAATCCCAGGTGTCCTGATGCTATCAAGAGTCATACAAGGAGTATCTCAGACTTCCAGGCCTACGATATGGGTTTTAAACTTAAAAAAATTTAAATATTTCCTCCCTCCAAAAAAGGTGCAATGTGAGGAAGGATAGCCGGTGGATAAGGACTAGCCCAAGATTCAGAAGACAACTGTTCAGAGAATTATAAACTAATAAGGTCAGAAGGGACCTCAACAGGTCATTTACTCCAGCCTCTTGCTCAACACAGGACCATCCCTATCCAAACTTTCCTATATAGGGGTTTGTTTAACCTATTCTTAAAACTACACAAAAAACCTCTGTCACACAAGGTACATTGCTCGAGAACATTAACAACACCATAGGTAAAGCAGGGGAACAAGGGCACTGTTCAACTGTCTGCTCCACCAGCTTCTTTTATGACCTTGAGAAAACTACTTAGCCTCAATGTTCCTCAATTCTGTAAAATGGCAAATAGTAGTACTTCTCTATGTGACAGTGGAACTGGATAATTAATATACTGCAGAGTGGGAGGTGCTAATAAGGGTCAAATAATTTTATTTGCACAGGAGTAAAACTCCAGTAGATTTCCCCTCCTTTGAGGGGAAGAGGCTAATTTGATCACTAGGCTCTGCTGTGATAAGCAAGGCTGTATTTACCAGTTAAGCAATATGGTTGACAAGTCTTAGAAAATTAATAAGACTGAATACAACCTAAACCTGCAGCAGGGAAGGGTTGTGTGAATGAGACGCAACTGGATCATGGACCAAACAAACATAGTTCTTGTTTTCCCACAGCAGAGATAGAGTGGCCCAGACTACTGGAGCAGGACAGGAAGCCTTGTTAGAGAATACCCTTATTCAAGAGGACACTCAGTCACTGCAGTGTTGCTTCCTCTGCAGCACCACTTGCTAAAGCATCCTAAATCTCCT
>NW_005842342.1:1139818-1149559 GCF_000455745.1 Alligator sinensis
CAGTTCAGCAAAGAAGCTGCAATTTAACAACTTTTACTGCCCTCCCCCTTCCCCTAGAGCAGAGCTTTCCAAACTGTGTGCCGCGACACATTAGTGTGTCGGCGGCAGTGTGTAGGTGTGGCGCGCGGAATGCAGAAAATTTTGCGGAAGGGCACCGCGGCGCTCCCTTACTCGCGTCTGCTTCCCTTGGCCCCTCCCCCGGAACTGAATTACTCTGTCGCGAAATGATGCATGTCTAAAAAGTGTGTCACCAACATGAAAAGTTTGGAAACCTCTGCCCTAGAGGATGCAAAAGAACATTACAGCTTTGCCTTTGGACAGGGGTTTTTGTTGTTGCTGTTGTTTTTTTAACATATGGGCTTATAATTCTGAAACCATTAAAAATATGCCTCTCAGAATAAAAAGAAGTAAATCCTTTAAGAAGAAATTCCTTCCATACTATAGAAACCCTAAAAGCATTGGGGAGCAATGTCTTTGCAGATTTCTCTCTTTCTTCTCCCCTCTCAGATCATCAACTCTTTGCCAGTCAACTAAAACAAGGTTGCTTGGACTATACTGATAAGGTCCTCTCCCCTGAGCCATTCTTCTGTGGGAGGGAGAAGTGCACTGTAGGATACTGGAGAACCCAGGGATCCCCTGTCATGCTACATAGAGAGCGTCTCTTCACATGTAATTAATGCACATGAATAAACTCTGGAGCTTATTGCGCCAGAGTTTTTTGCTCCTGGGTATGCTATCTGAACGTGTGCTCCAGAGCAATCGGCTCCAGAGTTTATTCATGCACAGCACATGGCGCCTCGGCAGAGCAGTCCCGGCTGGCAGGGAGCCCCAGGGCTCAGTCTGCCAGCTTGGGGCTATTCTGACTGGGCTCAGTGTGCTGCAGAGGGGCTGGCAGATGCACGAGGGTGCTTCAGCATGGGTCTAGCTGGCAGGCAGCCCTGCACTGATACACCCTTGTGCCCCAGTCACTGTCTACGTGTGCTCTGCTGAGAACAAAAAGCTCTGCAGCAGGGTAGTACTTGTAAATATTGTATTGTACTTGTATTTACAAGTACTAATCTGCTGTGTAGCTTATTAGTTTCCTGTGCCCTAACAGGGGTGCATGTGTAGACACTCGAGCATTTAATGTGGAGCTAGTTAGTCAGCTCCTCAGTAAATGTCTCGTGTAGGCACACCCAGAGTGTGATTAGGTAACAAGCGCTTCATTTTGAAGCACTTCTAAATAGTATTTTCTTCCTTCATAGTTAGCTTTATACCACTTCCACCAAAGGGTACTTCAAAGGGCAAATACATCTCTCCAGAATGTGAAGTGTTTCAAAGGCCTTTGAATGTTATCTCTGTACATACCCTCAGGCTTCCTGTGCTGTATTGATGGAAAAACTGCTGGACTGTCAGAATGGGCCAGCTTTACAAGGCCCCAAGTGCTCACTCTCCAGCTTTAAGGGCTTTACCGTACATCTAACACTGAATGGGAATTACTTTCAGAGTAGAAAAATTAGCTCACTTCATGCACACAAAAGCCTCACGTGTCATGGTTTTAAAAGTTACCAAAGGACTTCTGGACTTTTCCAAACCTGGAGCTCCACTCCCAAGGGAACAGTCATTTAGCATTTTAGCCTTTAAAGATGTATAAGCATCTCAAACAAGTATAACAAGCCTGTTCTTTAAAGCTCTCATTCAGGCAAAACTCCCATTTATCTCAGGAAAATGTTAACTGAGTAAGGTAAGGACAGCAAAACTTTTAAGCTACTTTCTGGGGGTCAACACCAAGATCTCTGAAAATATATAAACCCCTATTTAGTTGGTCTAATAAAAGATATCACATTTATCCAAAGAACATTGTCTGCCTATGTCCTTAGACCAACACAGCTACAACCCTATAAACCCCTACTTCTCCCAGAAACAATGATGTTTGAGGAGGTATATTTTACAGACAGACAGGCAGGCACATACATACTACTTTTTTTTTTCTTTTTTTGACGGGGTGGGGGAGTTCTAGTAATTTAACTAGTAAATTTTTTACAATGATTTTTAGCTGCGTTTCTAATATAAAATGTATGCCAGCTAACTAGTCATACTTCATGTCACATTTTCCATTTTTAGCAGGTATACTGCTAACTTGATAGAAAAACCTTTGAAAGACCTCATAGTAAAACTAGATTTGTTGGTAGTTTTATTGGGTAACTTCCATTGAATGAAAACTTCAAAAGGATGTATTTATCTGTGACTCTTCCCCAAAAAGCCCAGGGCGGCTTACAATAAAGAAAAAAAAAGAATTACAAAACAGAAGGAAATATTAAAATAATTACAACAACAAAAATATCCTCCCTGCCCAGAGGAAAAAAAAATAAAGACATTTCAAAGCAAAACTACCCACCCCCAGCTCCCACTTCCACTTCCCTGCCTCTGACCAAGGACAGCATCCCCCACCCCTCCAAGCCAACTTCACTTGCCAACCCGCATTCAATATGTTTATAAAAGAAAACAATTCTGCCTCGCTCATATTATCTCCCATTCCTACTCACTCCTGCTCTCCTGCCTCACACACAGGACAGTTTTCCAATCCCCTTACTGTCTTTTCCAAGCTATCCTTCCCTCTCTCAAAAGGGAGAACTGGGTCAAACCCATTCATTATCCCTTGTTCTACAAGGCCAACACATTGTCGAATTAAACAGGAGAAACTAAACAAAAAACACCTCCCTTCATCTAATCTGTCCCTAACAAAGGGTGATGCTAAAGACTATTTAGAGGTACTTCCTCTTTTCAAAGATATATGCTTTGTAGACCTACCTTTACACAGCACAAAAACTCTTACAAAATACAGAGAAAAATGAGGTCTGTCTAGTCATCATGGATATGTTATGTTAGAAATTAGAAGTTCTTTACGCTCACTGAGAGATATTTTATTACTATGGAATATCAGGCAGTAGGTTAGGAAACTCTGCTTTCTAGGGGTATAAAAAAAATCTGAGATCCTAAAAAATGTTCTTCACTATCTTGATTTGATAATATCTGCAAATACACCAGGTCCAAAACAGAAAACACCTAAAAGATAGGTTCCCAAGATTATGATTGAAACAACGGATGGCATGAACCAAAGAAGGGCGCAAGGGACAAGTACTGTTTTAAATCTTGGTTCCTGTAAAGTTTTTCATACACTACTACTGGCTTGTTTTTATGTTTTCTTCACCCCTCAACTAAAAACACTAATGAGGCGATTCAGGGGAAAAAACCTGGCAAGGTAAACATTAACACCCTGTTGAAACTACCCAGGAGGGTATTAAACAGCTGTATTTCTGAAACTGGCAATGTAGAGTCTATAGAACTGACAAAATGCACCCCACCCCTATCCTCAGTGGAGTGGAGGCTCTATCTGGGTTGAAAATGAAGGACAGAATCACTGGGTATCTTTACACGTGCTCCAGGATGGCAAGGGGGGGGGAAGATGACTTTAATTAGAGTGGCTCAAAGAACCATTCTTAAAGTGCCTGCAGCATCATATGTATTGAGCACCCCAGACTTCAAAATGGCAGTGGGGGTGCTTTAACTAAAGTAAATTCAATGAACTTTAGTTAAAGCACCCCTGCCACCATTTGGAAGCACGGGGACACTGAATACATGCGATACGGAGGCTGCTAGAGCATGCTAATTAGCACACGAAGCAGACATCCAGCATGTGTATAGATGCCTACTGATGACTAATTCCCAGATGACTTAGAGCTGCAATCTAATTACATCACATTTCTTGTCCCTTGTCTTTCTTCCTGTCCATGTACAGCACGCATTAAATAACTGACAGAAAAAGACATTAACCAATCTCATTAAGAAGTTTTTCAGAATGTACCGATTCCAGTAAAATCTGTATTACCTCTGTGGGGTTTTTTCCTATTTTCCTTAACCTTTCATTCCACTCTTCCTTATCCCTGAGATATTGATTGTATTCCTTGTTTCTTTCAAGACGTAGTTTCTCCTAAAGAAGACATTGCAAAGGGTGTTGTAATTTGTTTTCTGGTGGATTGGCTTTTAAGTTTACTAAGATATTGAATAGGAACCAATGATCTGTGCTTTTTTTACTTTTTTCTGATGTACACACAGGCCCTGGAAAAGGAATAGGTTTTTTAGTTCATTATTGGAAATAATATCACCATCTCCTAGGAATGAAAAGCGGGAAGAAATCTCCAAGTCAGAATGTAGTTCTCCACTATTATACAGCAATCTTTACAATAAATAAAATAAATTAATTCATCAAGTGTATATTAGAGCTAGTTAGGCTGTTTGATTCTATTTCTCCTGTAGAAAGAATTAAAAAAAAAAAAGTCTGATGAATTAGAAATCTTCCAATTTCATCAGTTAGATGCAACTCTCTCTCAATTATATTGTGAGAGAAACTTCATCTATATTGTGTTCAAGTGTAGATTTCAACTGAAGTGAATTTAGCCAACTTGATTAAAAGAGCTTCTTTTCCTAGTCCAGCCACACAGGTATGAAGGCTCCGCTATACTTGCAAGTAAAAGTGCATTGGGCACTAATGCATAATCAACACTATCGTACCTCCTATCCTGCCACAGGCGCATGGCAGGAGGCATGATCGTGTGATTGTGAATTGGATCCTATCACACCTTATTGCTGGTGCAAGGGAAGCCTGATCCTGGCAAGTTCCCATGGCTGGGAGCCCCCTCAGCTGCAGTAACTCCCTCAGCTGGAAGTCCCATAGACCAATGTGGCTGGGAAGCTACAGCTGCTGGGATCTCCCAGCTGCAGGGGCACCCCAAGGCTGGGATACCACAACTGCTGAGATCTCCCAGCAGTGGGGGTAAAACAGGCATCCTCACAGAAGCCATGGGGGTGCATGGTAAACCTCCAAAGCTGAGAGAGCACAGCAGCTGCAGTCTCCCAGCCCCTCTGGTGCATGGGGTGCTCCAGCAGCTGAGAGCCCTGTCAGCTGATGGGTCTCCCAGCTATGGGGTCATATGTTCCCATGGCTGGGAGCCAGCATCAGTGGGAAACTCCCAGGCTCAGGGGTGCACATGGGCTCCCTCAGCTGGGAGCTCTGATCAGCTGATGGGGCTCCCAGCCACAGGGACACAGGCTACATGTGCAAATTAAAGCAAGATAGAAACCAGCTATAAAGTTATTACATATTTTCCAGCTATAACTGTATAACTGGCTGGACCTTTTTATGGCACCATACGTAATTAGCATGTGTAGCCAGTTTAAATTAGTTGTCCAGTTAGCCACGTAATTGTATAATACACATAACATGTAGAGAGGGCCTAAGAGGCATATAGCTTGGAGGGACCTCAAGAAGTCATATAGTTCAACCATCTATGAAGGACAGGATCATTCCTGACTAAACCATCCCAGTTAGGTGTATATCTAACCTGCGCCTAAAACTCTCCAAGGACAGCAATTCCACCACCTCTCTGGGTAGCCTTTTCCAAAGGTTAACCACAGTCATAGTAAGAAATTTCTTCCTAATTATTCAACCTAATTTTTCCTTACTGTAATTTAAGACCATTGATCCTAGTCTTGTCCCATGCAGCCACAGAGCATAGCCTACCTCCATCCTGCATATAACCATCCTTCAGGTATTTGAAGATTTATCGAATCCTCCCTAAGTTCTCTCTTCTCCAAACTAAATAATCCTAGCTCTTTCAGCATTTCTTCGTAAATCATGTTTCCCAGAACTCTAATAATTGTTGTCACTCTAATTTACTCTTTCTAATCTGTTCACATCTCTTTTTTGAAGTGCAGGGCCCAAAACCGGACACAGTACTGCAAATAAGGTCTCACCAGCACAAACAAATGGAAGGATCATTTTCCACAGAGACTAACTCATTCAGAAAAGCATAGGATTTTGTAGACAACAGTCTATTTTGTCAGAGGCAAAGTCATTTGTTGCCTACAAAAGCTTATGCCTTTCTGAACAAGTTGGTCTCTAGGGGTGGAGACAGACTCTGTGCCACCTTAAACATTTTTACTGTAGCACAAAGGCAAAGCAACGAGACATCCATATCCCTTGTCACAACACAAATGCCCAAAATTTGTGTTTGCGAAGGTGGTAATAGAAGACATGCCTTAGAGATTCCCCAACGCATATCTCTGTAGGCAGAGAAAGCTGGGGTTCCCTGCCCAGAGGTGTGCCATGAGGAGTCTCAAAGGCATGTCTCTAAGGCACTTTTTGTCTTGCAGGATCAGGCACCTGCCTGATGCAGGACAATGGGTGACGTAAAGTGGATCAGTTGTGACAGGATCACACCTCAGCTGATCTGTTTAATTTAGCAATGTTTGTTTATACCCGAAGGTGCTACTCCACTCTGCCTCACTTCAGACTAACATGGCTAACTACCTATTCATCCTTCAAGTGATATCCCTGTTAATACAGCCCACTGTGTGCTGGATAGACTTAGCAAGCCACTGTCAGGGGTACAGGTCCTCTAAAGCTTTAGAAAAACCTTAGCTCAATAAGACCTCAGCTTTTAGCAGACCTCCCTCCCCCTCTTCCCTTTGCCTCTATTCTGAGAAGAGAGAAGGTAGAGATCTCACTAAACCCATTCCCCACTTCTTACTCCCTTCCTGGAAGATAATACCAGGCTTGATTGGGATAACAAAAATCCTATGAGTTCAGAGTTTCAAAGCCTTTGCAGATCACAGAAGGAAGATTTGAAATTAAGTGACATAGTTTCCAGGAAGATAGACAAGTCTGAAGGAAGGTTCAGCAATTGATACACAAACCAAAGTAATGAAATAGGGGGCACTTGCATGGGTACTTATGTGTTAACTGGTGATTAGTTTCCTTATACAACCATCAGGACCTCATTGGGTTTTCTTTAGTTATTCAAAGTATAACAGAAGGTATAAAAAAAAAAGTAACTTTCTATCTTTCTATCATACTTTGAACATGTAAGCCCTGCACACTTTTCAGCTGCCAGCCAGTCTGATCAGCCAGCTCAGAGTGCTTAAAAGCTCTCTATACTTACTGTGGTGTTTCTTTATGCTCACTGGGCATCTTTACATGTGCTCTGGGGGTGGGAGGGAAAAGCGCCTACAGCATCTCATGTATTCAGTGACCCGCACTTCAAAATGGCAGCAGTGGCACTTTAACTAAAGGTTGTTCAACGAGCTCTAATTAAAGCACCCCTACCACCATTTTGAAGTGCAGGGCACTGAATACACAAGACGCGGAGGCTGCTGGAGCGTGGCAAGTAGCACACTCCAGTAAACTCAATTAATTGAGTCTGCTCCAATGTACTGTAATTACAGCGTCCCCACACATCTACAGGCACCCAATAAGTACTACATTCAATAAACCAGGGACAAAGACAAAAAGTGCACGGCTGGGGCCCAGCCAAGAAGCTCACAGTATTATGCTATTGGCTTTTTTTTTTCTTTTCTTTTTTTCTGGGTTTTTTGTTTGTTTGTTTGTTTTTGGGAGGGGGGCTGCAAAAAGAGCACGTTGTTGACTCTCATTCAAGTTATGGTACACTGTGACAGATCTTGTAGCTTTCCACCCTCAGCCCTTTTGGGGTACGCAACAGGCAACCCTTGCCAGGTCTCTCTCTAAAGTACTGCAGTTTAGCCAATCATTCCCCAGTCCATTTTTGTGCAAGTAATTTTTTCATCCCAAGTGCAGTCTGCTCATCCCTCTGCTAGCCAGTCACAGCCTCCACTCTGTTTTTTTCATTCCAGCCACAAAATAGACCCCAACTCCCAGTTGTAGTTTTCCCTCATTCCTCACCAGTCTCCAATCCCAATTCTAGTTAGCCATCTTCTCCTCTGCTCCTCTTCTCCTGGCTCTCACTCCTTCTGCATTATAATTAAGGAGGTGTGACAGGGAACCCTATCCCTGTTACTAGAAAGCAGAGTGACGACTTTAAGGACAGAGTTTTCAGAGCACAGCCTGCCAGCGGAGCAGAGATTAAAGGTAACCTTGTGGGGTGGTCAGCTGACAGAGGCTGGGACAGAGCTCAGACCAGAGCTATATAAGCCCTGGGTTGAGCTAGCTGGGGCAGATGGCCAGCCCTGGCTTTGGCAGAGTGTAGGGCTCCTAAGTGCCCAGGAGACTGGAAGGAAACAGCTCTGCAGGTCAAGGGCACAGGACAGAGCAACCCAGAAAGAGACACAGGGTAAGCAGACCCGCTGCCTCCACTTTTTTTATTCTTTGTTACAGCCCAGGGGCTTAGAGTTTATGCTGCAGTTTAAACCAGCAGTTTGGGTTGGAAAGTTTTCAAAGGACCCATCAGTGCCCAAGGGGCACATGACTGCCTTGAGCCCAGCCAGGGGTAGGCTCAAGGTTTGAGTAGCTACTGAGCCCAGAGTGGGCAGAGAGAGTAGTAGGCAGCAGCCAGGGGCCCGGCCCCAGAAAGGGGCGCAGCCAGACAGGGGCCCAGCAGACGGGAGTCAGGGGCCAGGAGACTGAAGGGACAAACACAAGCTAGAACTTCAAAGCCAGACCTGATGCAGTGTGCCTAGGCTATAAGGCCTAGCTAAAGTAAAGGGATGGAGGCCACAGAGGCCGAAGCCCCAACAGTGACAACAGTAACATCTGCAAGGCATGGGTTACAGCGTAGGGTAGTGTAGAGCCATCTAATTAGCCCTTAAGACAGAAGCTCCCCACCTCTGGGTGTTCTTTGGAGTAAAGACTAGATCTGGCAAGCCCTGGGGCAGTCTCCCCTCTGAGAACCACAAGGAACATTATGACGTGGCAGGTGACTAAAGGATAGACTGCTCCTAGAGTGAGTCGGAATAAGGGGGACTCCAGGGTGACTCTAGGGGTTTTCAACCGTCCTGGGGATGGTGCCCTGTTACCATCAATGGAGGAAAATGAAAACATAAAAGACAGACTCTTCGCTCTCAGTTCCTGCACCAGGCCCAAACATGGCTTGCAACAGCCAGGGGAAGTCATGCTAAGACCCAGACTAGAACATATGTCTCTAGGCGCTCTATGTCAAGGAGCAGTATACATCGACCCTCATCAAGACGGAATCCAAGGATGAGGAAGTAGAAGGATTGTGGGTTAGGCTACATGGGGGGCAAGGAGAAAGGGATTTGGTGGTAGGGGTCTGCTACAGACCCCCACATCAAGGGGAAGAAAGAGATTCGGGGCTCCTGAGGCAACTCTCGGAGACCATAAAAGCTAAAGAGGCGGTAGTCATGGGGGACCTAAACTACCCGGACATCTGCTGGGAGTCACAGACGGCAAAGTCCCACCGTTCACGCAGGTTTCTAACCTGTGTACAGGACCTCCATCTAACACAGGAGGTACACGGTCCCACTAGGGGGAATGCCATACTGGATCTGGTATTGGCAATAGGGGATGACAGGGTAGGGGACCTACAGATCGGTAGCCATCTGGGAGACAGTGATCACCTAATAATAGAATTCACCATAAGACGTCAAGTGGGTAAGGTAACTAGTAGGGTGAAAGTGCTAGACTTTAGGAAAGCTGATTTCAATGAACTCAGGCGATTAGACAAGGACGCACTGCAGAGTAGGAGTTTTGAAGTGATGGGAGCCCAAGAAGAGTGGCTGTGCCTTAAGGAAATGATCCTTCGAGCACAAAGCAAGACAATCCCCGAGCGAGGCAAAAGGGGGAAAGGAGCCAGGAGGCTTCCCTGGCTGACCAGAGAAATCCAGGGCAGCCTAAAGGACAAAAGGGGAGCACATAAAAAGTGGAAACAGGGAGAAATCACCAAAGACGAATATACCTCCTCTGCTCGCGCTTGTAGGGAGGCAGTTAGA
>NW_005842342.1:1151178-1170210 GCF_000455745.1 Alligator sinensis
CGCTCTTTCCTGCTTATGCAGGGGGTCGGACTCGATGATCTATTGAGGTCCCTTCCGACCCTAACATCTATGAATCTATATCCACTGTGGATGGGATCGCCTGAGGAATTTAGCTGCTAAAATATTCATAGATTGTAGAGTCGGAAGGAACCACAATGGATCATCGTGTCCGACCCCCTGCCCCTGGCAGGAAAGAGGACCGAGGTCAGATGACCCCAGCCAGGTGACTATCTAGCCTCCTCTTGAAGACCTCCAAGCTAGGTGATAGCACCACCTCTCTTGGAAGCCCATTCCAGATCCTGGCCACCCTTACTGTGAAAAATTTCTTCCTAATATCTAACCTAAATCCACTCTCAACTAGGTTACACCCGTTATTCCTAGTCACTCCCTGGGGTGCCTTAGTAAACAGCGCTTCCCCTATTCCCTGTTGACCTCCCCTAATAAATTTATAGGTGGCCACAAGATCTCCCCTCAGCTGTCTCTTGTGAAGGCTGAAGAGATTCAGCTCTCTCAACCTCCCCCTGTACGGTCTATCACAAAGGCCACTAGTTATGCGAGTGGCCCTCCTCTGGACCCTCTCGAGATTCCCCGCATCCCTCTTGAAGTGCAGCGCCCAAAACTGGACACAGTACTCCAACTGTGGCCTGACCAGTGCTGCACAGAGGGGGAGCATCACCTCCTTTGTTCTATTAGTCATGTACCTGCTAAAGCACAACAAGGTGCGATTGGCCCTGTTGATGGCCTTGTTACACTGCCGGCTCATGTTCATAAGATGTCTTTGCTCAAGAAGTATGAACCACAATGTTAAAAAGGCTTATTACTTACCTAAATGTGGGTCAATTTCCATGGGGTGACCAAAAAGCACATCCCTGACACACAAGGCTACATAGGCAGCCAAATTTTAAGTTGCTGTTAAAGTATGGGAATATAACAGCTCTTCAAGGAAAAGAGCCAGAATTTGTTACATTTACATTTTTCTTTACCCAGATTATCAGAATTAGCTGAACTAATTTTTAAAAAGTCTCTTGATGCAGGGCTCCAGCATGGAAAAAAATTCAGCCCAATTAAAATTTACCAAAGTGATAAGCAACTGAAAACAGTGTCACATAATAAGGAGTACCAGGCAAACCTAATAAGAGGCAATGCTGCTCAGTAAAAACCTTTTTATTATCTATACAAGTATACACGAGGACACAATGGAGGCATGTTCCCAGATCATGCTTATTTGTTTAGCATTTTAATTTAATGTTTTAACACTTAAAGAATTTTCTGCTAAGATATATTTAAAGAAATGTATCACAAGTCCCTTTACATTTTCTGTTCCATACCCAGCAATCACATTTTTCAGCCTCTAAAAGCAGTAAAAAATAATTGTTAAATACTTAGCCTAATGATTACTGGCGCCCATTTATAGTATCATTTTTTCCATATTTAATAGATTTAAACACCTCATTTATTGTGTCATGTGACTGATTCAGAAGTAAATTGCATGATACAAAACATTTTATGCTGCATTACTGCTCTCAAAAAAAAAAAAAAAAAAAAAAGGATCATATGTACTGCAGGTTGTTAAGCTGGCAGATCAAACAGTTGAGAAATATCAGCACTTGCTTTTCTCAGAGGGATGGACAAATCCTGCAGCTTCCCACTCTCAGCCCTTTTGGGGCAGGTAAGAAGGAATCCTTGCCCTGTTACTATGGGAAGGCTACAGGGCCAGCAAGTCTACCAAGGACCCTCTAAGAGAAGGGTCTTTGTGGCCCAGAGAGAGAAACTCATGGGGTGGCAGGGAAAAGGCAACTGCAAGAATGTCCAGGGAGAAGCCCCAGGTGACAATCGGTGAAATGGGAAGGAATAAAGTCTCTGCAATGACTAGTAGCTTGGCCCTGAAGAGTGGCTGAAGGGCTTGCAGCCAAAGGGCAAGCAGCTGGCAGGGTTACAAAGACTGATCAGCAATAGGGCTGTGTGAAATGGTACCGTTCCGTTTTGAGTTGTGTTTCAACAGAACAGCATTTCGTTTCAATTCAAAACCGCTGTTCCATTTAGTTGAAACAGTTTCTCTGTTTTGACATTTCGCCCATAGGCTATAATGGGGAAGCCCAAAACACCCTATAACTGTCATTTCTCGCCTGATTTGGATGAAACTTGCAGGAATAGTCACCCCTTCTGAGGCTTGAAGCCTGCCAAGTTTCAAGGAGATAGGTGCAGCGGTTTTAGGGAAACCAGACCTCAAACTCTTCAAAGCAAAACTCATGTCACGTGTATGTGTTAAGCCACAGCAGGGTCAAAACTGCAGGCATGCTAGCCCCTGCTGAGGCACCAAAGCCTGCCAGATGTCAAGGAGATAGGTGCAGGGGCTTCTGGGTTCTGGGGCCCTGCACCTCTGGCTGCTGACGGGCAAAACTTGTGGCATGGGTGCTTGTGGGACTGTCTGTCTTGGGGCACAGTGGGGTCAAAACTGCAGGCCTGCTAGCCTCTGCTGTGGTCATGAAGCCTGCCAGCTATCAAGGAGATGGGTACAGAGGGAGTCTGGGTTCTGGGGCCCTGCACCTCTAGCTGCTGACAGGCAAAACTCGAGACATAACTGTGTGTGCGTTAAGGTGAGCCCTCACTCAACTGACACCAAGGCAGAAAGCAGGGCAGTTCAAACAATGCTGCCTTCTATGCAGTTTTGCCATCCCTCCCCCAGG
This sequence comes from Alligator sinensis, assembly GCF_000455745.1. Lineage (NCBI taxonomy): Eukaryota > Metazoa > Chordata > Crocodylia > Alligatoridae > Alligator > Alligator sinensis. The sequence goes on from NW_005842342.1 coordinate 1,153,866, forward strand.
GCACTGGGATTGCAAGGGACCTCAGAAAAGGATGACAGTCACTGGCCAGCTACACAGTCAATGAGAGCACTCCTTCCCCCTCCCTCTCCTTACTTTAGTTTCTGTTCCCCTGCAGGCAAGCCGTTTGAGCTTCAAAACCCTAAACTTTTCGAAAATTTCAAAAATGTGTTGACTTGCCTCATTTTGAGGCTGTTTTGAAGCTCTCCGCTTCGTTTCCATTTCACTGTTTCGAACTCAAAGCGAGTCAAAACAATGTTGAAACAAAACTGCCAGCAAAATTTCACACCGCTCTAATAAGCAACCTCTGTGCTCAGACAAGGGGAGGGCCTTGTAGGAATAAAAAGGCTTACTTACCCTCAGGGTAGAAGGGCTTCTTAAGGCCCTGGCTGGTAGGTAGGACTCTCAGGCAGACCACAGTGGTGCCCAGAAGCATAGTAAGAGCAGAGAGAGGTTTCTCCGTTCCTCCCTTTTCACTTGCCACAGGACCCAAAAGGAATATGGATTTTAGTTTGTGTTGTGTTGTTTAGGAGCTCCTGGAATGGAAGGGAGGGAGGAAGGGAGAGAGAGGGATTAAACCCTTCAAGGCCAGAAGACCGGAAGGGGGGCCCAAGGCCCAGATCACAGGGCTTAAAACTCCAGCTGGACTGCTGGTGCTGCGGAGAAACCAAAGCTGGAAGAAGTGGGCCTACAGCTGAAGGTAAGAAGGCCCAGACCAAGAGGGTCAGGTTTAGACCAGTGTTTCCAGCCCATGGGCCACATGCAGCCCATCAGCACACTGCTGCAGCCCATGTGACATCCTGTGTTTTATTTATTTATATATGTGCCACCCACGGTTCCTTAGAGTCAGGGAGAAAAACATAGGAAATGGTGGGTTTCCCCTTGCAAACTGGCACAGTTCCAGCCTGAAAGGGGCTGTTTGGAGCTGGGGGGAGTAGAAGGAGGGTGATCAGAGGCAGGGGGCACCACGTGCATGTGGCACCCAGGCAGTATGGAGAGCAGCTCCCACAGCTCCCTCCAGGTAAGTGTATGCGGCAAGGGTGGGTGTAGCAGAAAGCCCCCTTTTCCTCTTGCCTGCATTTGCTCTCCCCTCTTTGGATATGTTTCTCTTTTTCTACCTTTTCTTCCTTCCTCTCTCTTTCACTTTAAGATAAAGAATTATGTTTTAAAATTTGTATCTCCCCTTGTATTTCGGTATTTTTATCTATTTGTGTGCCATGGCATTTGTAGCTTATATTTTATACTACTCCTCACCTTTCAACTTTCAACTGAATGTATTTAGTTTCATAAGTAAGTTATACATTGTAACAATGTTAACAAGGGCAGGAATCAAACTGCCCTTCCCTGTATCAGGCTGGCCCCTGAAAGAGTGAGTGAATCAGTGATTGAATGTGTAACACTGTAGCAGCAGACAGCAATTAACACCTGGGACACTGCAGCTGAAACAACAGAAGAATTCAACAGAAGACAATGTAATAACTGGGAAATCTCTAAACCTCACTGATCAAGGGCTAGAAGCCCTGGCCTGAGTTAATCAATGCCGGGGACCAACTTTTGGGCTGAATATCTCCAGATCACTCCCAGCGCCCATTCAAAATTCATCAATGGAGTAGCCATCTCAACCTTTTGGATGTTGTGGGACACAAATCTAAATAATAAACAAATATCCTTAAAAAGTTAGTATCAATGTGTGGTTTCACTGATAGCATTGGTCAAGGAGGGGGTATGTAATCCCCACGCCACAGGTGATTGGGCCATGTGCAGCCCAGGTGCCACTGTGCAGCCAAGTGAGGTTGAGTTGGATTGGGGCACAGCACAGCAGCCACACCATAAAAGACCACCCCGAAACTGGGGCCAGAGTAGAGGATGCCGGGCACCCAAGCCAGGACCAGACACTGCCAACAGCACTGGATGCTCGCTGCCACAGACGCCGCTGCCACTGCAGTTGCTGTCAACACCTCTACCCCCATCACCACAGACGCCACGACCAGACTGTAAGTCAGGGAAGCTGGCCCCAGCCCTCAGGGCCAGAGGCAAGCTGGGTCAAGTGCCTGACTAGGCTCCCACCTCAGTGCAGCATGGAGCCCCAGGCCAGGCAACTCCCACCCAGCCAAAGTCCACGTGAGTGCAGGCAGGCCCTCCTGAGGAAGAGCCACCCAGGGCTCAGTGAGAAAGGACCTCGCTGGCGATGCATTGCAGCACCCCAGCAACCTCATTCTCAGAGCCCATGCATGAAGTATGTCCATGGCAAGCCCCAAGAACAAGGAATACCAAAAGAGGGAGGAGTAAAAAAGGTGAAGACAGAGAAAACCCTCCCTTACGCTCCAATACTTAGGAAACAGCTCAGCGTGGGGCAACAGAGCCCTGCCCTGCCCATGTTGAGTGACATGTAGTTATTCATTTTCATTGTGTTAGCTTTCCATTCTAATCACAGTACCGCACGGCCAGAAGCCACAGCTGGGATATCACCCAGCAGCACTCCAATGGACAGGCCAACACCCAAGCGCAGCCTGTGATCCACTGGAACACCCAAGAGAAAAGGAGTGGGGTATAGGGGAGGAAGAGCTGCATAGGAGACCTGCCACAAGGAGTATGTCCTCCCCCTCTGCTTCCAGATCAGTATACAGCGAACAGGACAAAGCTAGGTCTATCCTTGCCACTCCTGCACACAGCCAGTTGGCTCTGTATCTCCCCTAAATCGATTTCCTGGGGAAAAAGTTGGGCAGATTTTAACTTCCTGCATGCATAAAGGCTCTTTCTACACATTATTTTAAATTACAATTAATATTAATTGCAACATAAATGGCAATCATGCTACCCATGCACCCTATTTAAGCACCATAAGTGGCAAACCAGCCATAAAAACATTCTACATATAACATGGAATATTTTTATGGCTGGTTTGTATGGTGCCTTAAATTGAATATGAAGCAGATCTGGGCCAGCGCCAACAATCAGGACAAATGCAAAGTCCTACACTTGGATAACTGCATGCACAAATACACATTGGGGAATAACCAGCTAGACTACAGTACTGCAGAGAAAAACCTGGGGGTTACAATGGACCATAAGCTGAATGGAAGCCAACAGTGAGCTCTTTGCAAAAAGAGTCAATAGCATACTGGACTGTTTTAACAAGAGTGTTACTTGCAAATCAAGAGAAGCTGTTTTTCTGCTCTAACCAGCACTAGTGAGACCTCATGTGGAGTACCATATCCAGTTTTGGGCCCCATACTTCAAGAAGGACGTGGAGAGATATAAATAAATAAACAAACAAATAAATAGAGTTCAGTGCAAAGCAACAAAAATTATTAGGGCCTGGGAAGCAAGATTTACAAAGAACGGCTGAAAGAACTAGGATTATTTAGTCTGGGAAAGAGAAGACTGGGAGGGGGAGTTTTATAACAGTCTTCAAACACCAGAAGGACTATTACATGGAGGATGGAGATGGGCTTTCTTCTGTGGCCATAGAGGACAGGACTAAGAGCTTTTGCATCAAGCTACAGCAGAGCAAACTTAGGTTGGAGATTAGGAGGAATTTTCCAACTATGAGGATAGTCTACACTAGAACAGGATACATAGAGGAACTGTGGAATCTTCATCCTTGGAAATTTCAAGAGCAGGCTGGAGACACTTGGCTGGAATGGTTTAGTCAGGGATAATCCTGCCTTAAGCAAGGGGCTGGATTAGACGACCCTGTGATCGCATGATCAGTTGTTGGCCACCTAGGGATCATACTGGGGTTTTGAACCGGCTGCAATGCATTCAGGGGCATGCAGTCAGCCAATTCCTGGGGTCCCCATGTACTGGCAAGTAGAAAGGCATAATTAGGATCCGATATCCCTGATCACAAAGATCACAACTGTTGCCATGCAAGTCTGGCATGGCAGAAGGCATGACTGTTGGGAGTGGGGATCAGCTCCCATTATATCTTTAAATGAACGTGTGCTAGGGGCCAAAGAAGCAACAAACAGAGGAAGGATGACTCATTGTTTAGTTTGCTCACTTAGGAGTTGGAAAGGCTGGGTTCAAGTCCCTGTTCTGCCATAAGGCTTCTCAGCAAGTCATGTGGCCTCCCAATGCCTCCGTTTCTCCATCTGTCAGCTTTATTTTATTTATTAGATTTGTATTCCATCCTAAACTTAGAACAGCTTACAATAAACAACCCACAGATGGGAAACAATAGTTTCAGACTGCCAAGATGGTGCCTGGGCTCCAGCCCAGCCTTTCCCTCACAGGGGAAGATGGGTAGGAGGGAGTGATGGTAGCAGTTCTACAGCCCAGGGAGGCCTGCCAAAAGTAAAATGGAAATAATTGCTGACCCACACACAGGAGTGATGCAAAGATATATGCATGCTATCAAACCATGAGTGGACATGCAAGTATGATTAAGAGAGAGAGAGAAAGAAAGAAAAGAGTAAAGGTGAAACATTACCAAATCCTTCTCCTCATGTACGTGCACATACGAACACACATAATAAGGGTAACAATAGTAAGAAGCATCTACCCCCCAACACATCTTGAAATAAATGGAAATGATTAATTCTCTGATAATATAAACACAGACGGTCTCCAGCGGAAAATAAACTGCTGTCAAAATTATTTCTTGAGACTATTACCCTCAGCTTTCAGAACAGTGAATGCCTCTTTGTACAGCGAGAGCCTAATCCTTATCTGTAACCTAAATATTTTTGTTCTTCATTTTTATTTACATTACAATTTCATGAACCATGTATTTTCCCTACCTAGGTCAGTATTTTTTTCTGCTGTCACTTAGCTACTCAGAATAAGTTACTCATATATGAACAATACATGCCAATTCAATTGCCCTCCAAAGATACAGGTTTCAACCAGAGCTCATGTCTCTATTTAGACAAACGGAGATCTGCATGGGTCTAGGATCTTACCAATTGTTTTGTGAATGAAACTGATATTCTACCTGCTAAATTTTCAATCTTTCCGCCTATGATAATGCCAAACTTGTGGGCAACCATGAAGGTTGCCTGAAAAGTACTTTCCTCAGTTGAGAAACAGCTTTTATAAAACACCAGTTTTAGACTTTAAGTAGTCACAAAGTTGGCAAGATAGCTGAATAGGGACCTCAATACACTAAATGACTATTAAAACTAGGAGACTTTATACTGTAGGGAACGCAGAAATCCAAGTATCAATGTCAAATCACTAGGTACTAATTAATCAGTGCTGCACAGACTGCCACCTTCCAGCAGTTTGGTCTTGCTGTAAAACTAAGAGTTGGAAGGATAGCTGTATTAATGGTTTTGAGTTCATAGGATCACAGAAAAGTAAAGCTGGAAAGTATCTCACAAGGTCATCTAATCTAGCCCCCTACACAAAAAAGGATCATCCCCAACTAAACCATCCCAGCCAAGTGTCTATCCAACCTGCTCTTGGATGGAGTATCCACAACTTCAAGGTAGCCTCTTCCAATGCTTGACTACCTTCATAGTTAGAAAGTTCCACCTAACCTCCAACCTAAATTTACTCTGCTGCAGTTTGAGGCCGCTCCTCCTAGTCCTCCTTGTCTAGGAGATCCTTCTTTAGGTATCTGCCTGAATTATTTAGGTGTCACTATCACATCCAAAGAGTGTATGCTATGCATAGAGAAAAAAATAAATCAAAGAATTATTTGGTATAGTATATTCTTGACTGTGGTAGTGTTTTGTCCATCTGTAGACTCAATAAATGCTAAAGACTACAAAAGCAATCTTTTCCCTAGGCCATAATGAAAAGGAAATAAAACCAAAAAAATGCACATATTTATACATAAAAATCCACAAAAAAAATCCACATATTTATAGGAAATGAAGCTCGATGCACCTTGTACTTTCTACATAGACATGTCTCTGGAAAGAACTGTGCAACTGGTAGCGATCTGGAAAACAAACTTGAAAGATAAGTTTTTGGAGGCTGAGACTATCATTTTGTTCTACATTTGTAAGCAGGATCTAACACAATGGGGTCCCAGTTTATGACCAAGTCTTCTGGATATTAAGGTCAGACAAGTAATAGCACCATGTGCCGGTCCTAGCCCAGAATCAGGTACCATCAAAGCAAAATTTAAAATTACCTACAAGTTGATGTACACATTCTCCAATAAAGGGGAATCTTGATAATTACTTGCCAAACAGCCTATTATAAATTTTAAAAAGTTTCACTTATTTTTAACTTAGCCTAATGACAATGGAGCACATTCATATGCAAATAAAAAGGAGGAATTGTGGTGGTAGTTTGGAGGTTTCTTTAATTGTTAACTGGGAAGCCTCTTTTTCCACACCACTGACAGCTTAATTTATTCTGTACACGTACCTTGGCAGATCTTCTCTCATCAATGGGAAGAGATAGTCCCTGAGTATATGGATCTACTTCAGCAGTAGTCAAATAATTTTTCTGAATAACAAAAATGACTGATTCAATAAATTTTGAACAACCAATTTTTCCTTGCTAGCAAACACACAACATAGAACTTCGCAATTACATCTCCTGAAATATATCAGGATAATTATTTTTAATAAAATGGAGCAAACTGAAGACAAACTTTATGTTTTGGAATGAAAGATATTTTTGGAATACAAGCCAACAAAAGCAAAACAAAACAGAAGTTAAAGTTTCATTGATTTTTATGCATAAATGATATCCTATCAGGCTCATCTCAATGATCCCAAATTGAATATTTGGGGGGCTGCCAATGACAGAGATCTCCAATAACTAATCACACAGTAATGTTTCTATGTCAAGATTACCAATATCTGTTATCAAAACTATAAAATCTTCAGCCTGTCAAAATGTCTAATGTCAGTTAAGAAAGGCTAAAACTTTCCAAAAATATAAGCCTTCAGAACTAAATGGCTTATTAAAAGCAGCTACTAAATTCCCTAAAAAAACCACACTTGGTAGATCTTAAATTGATAATTTATTTTACATAAAAAAATATATTGCCTTTGTGTTTTTAAGTTAATAGTGTTTAAAAAATCAGATGTCTTATTTCGTTAGAAAAGTTTTCCTTTGTTCTGTTACAATAAAGTTCTCTTTTGTTCTGGCATACAAAGAGACAAGAAAAATTTGTCTGTTCCAGATAATACCCATATAGGACATATAACAACTTCATGGATTTAGAGGATTTAGCAACTATACAAACACCCAGATACTGACAATGAGTAAGGTTAATAGAAGGAATTATTCATTGACATTTTTGTTTAAAAAATGCTAATGAATTAACTGTAATCCTTGCCAGTATTTAATTAATGGTGTATTTAAAACAGGACTAGTGATAACTTCCCACTTTTAACAAGATGTTTGTAGATAGTCAGCACTTAGCTTAGAAACTGCTCTCTGTGTATGCATAGTTGTTAGGTTACCAATGAAAGCATTAGCGTTCTGAGAGGCGGTCACTGTATCAACTTACTTTGGAGAAAGAAACTAGAGATCAGTATCTAATTTCCTCCATAAACTGTAAAAGAGTTTAACATGCCTAATATATGCAAGATACAAAGTAAATTGTTAATTTCTTAATAGCTCAAGATCAAAGTCCTAAATATGAAAAGTTAAGAAAAATGAAATGAACTATTGATATTTCAAATGAAAATAAAACAATTCATTATTAAAACAGCATTATTTTCCATATTATCAGATTAGTTTACAATTGTATCTGAATTTCAAACTAAGGAAGAGAAAAGAAAAAAATATCAATGATTGTCTAATAAAAGATTACTTAATCAGAATTTAAAAAGCCAACTATTGCAGTTGTTTTTGTATCATATTTCTGGCATATGCCAATGCAGTCATTAACATAAACATATTAAAAAATAAATCGTTTCAGATAATATTTTGTGGGGTAAAACCCTATACACATTTAGTCTTTTTCTACTACTATTTTTACTATCCCACCCATCCTTCATTCAAAAAAAATTTAGTTTAAGAAAAGCAAGGTGGGCGTGGCAATTATCTATTACTGAACCAACTGCATAGCTGGGATAGATAAGTTAGACAAGTTTACAAGCAAGAAGTGCCATTCTTCAGATCTGAGAAAGAAACAAGGTATTTTACAGACCATCATAGCTACAACAACACTCCAACCCCACATTAGTTAAATTTAAAGTTATTTAAAAAGGACATCACTACATTAAAAAAAAAAGTCTTTACCAACTATAGTTATGCTTAAGTTAACTGAAAAGGGTTGGCAATAATTTTCTTCTCCCTCTCAAATTCTTTTAATTGCTATACTTAGTACCAAAGTTTGTGGGATATCAGCTCCACTGTTTTTTCTAGGGTGTCAATTTCTCTCTTGCTGACATGATACTTACTATGACAGAGGAGCAGAAAAAGCCCTGAAGGGCTTTGTTTTGTTTTTTAAAGCGTTTTACAAACTTCAGGACATACTTCACTAATAGGTAATTCTTCCAAGATGTTGTTTTCTGGAATAAGTCCATTAAAAACATTCTTAACTTATACTGCCCATCTAATGTTACGAATGAAGAGTGGCGTGCCTTGTAGCAAAAAAAAAAATCTACCATAAAAACATTCTTTTAGAATCAGCATGATAGAGCAATACAAGCAAATGCAAGGGTAATACCAAAACCAAAATAAACAAAAATCAACAACTATTGTAAAATTATACAGAAGGTTAAAAAGCATAGCATGTCATTTTGCAGAAAGCGGGCATACAAATACAATTAGTCACAACTACAGCACGTACAAATGCACAAAAGCACAGAAACAAATTATCTTAATCCAAGTCAGCAAAACAGCTCATTTGAAGCAAAGGAAGAAGCTACTAAATTTAAGGGGAGGAAAAAAACCACATACTGCAGGCACCCTACCTTTCTTTTAGCCTGTGAAATACCCTAAAAGTCAGGGAAAACATACTATTCGTGAAATATCTTCCATTACAACCACTTGATTGTACTAAAAAAACCAAAACAACTACTGTACGTACCTTTTCCAGTGTCAATTCACAATGATAGACAACAGTAATAGGTGCTTACAAAGCAGCAGAAGTTAAGGGATCTGAGTGTTTTTCACTTTAGATTTAGATTGGACTAGATTTAGAATATTCCAAATGAAAATGGAGATTATACCAGGCCTTCAACCATACAAGATCAAGTTTTAATAATCTCCTAAATTGTACTAAGACCAACAGCAACCTTCTGTTATACTAAAATAAGTGGAACTGTAAAAGCTGAAAAATGAGACAGTTTTCTGACTAAATAAATACATATCTTGCCCAACCTGCTCATGCTTAATATAGAAAACTACTTAAGTAACTGCCTGATCAGTTAATAGTAAAAAATTAAAAAGGAGACAGGGAAAAAAAAAGGTTTTATGGGTTTGTTTTTTGTTATTTTTACATTTAAACAACTTTTATTAGAATAAAATAAGATCTTGGGGCACCAGGATGTATGAAAAACTACAACACGTAGCACCTGCTGATATGACTTGAAAATAATTCTCTAGATACTTTCACAGCTCAGAATAAATCCAGTCTTCTCAAAAAGGCATTTGAGAGTGTTTTCTGTATTGGTTAAAGATAGAGTAAAATCAGGCCACAAGCCAAAGATTTTACCTGAGAAAGATATCGTCTATAATCTTGTCGGAGTTCCTCCTTCAGTTTATGTTTTTTTCGTTCATATTCTTCTCCAAGAGGCAAGCTCAAGCCATAGTTACCTATAAAAGTTTAACACAGTTTTTACTCCCATTATTTTCAGTGATATACAGTAGTGGACTGGAGGAGTTAAGGAGAGTAACTGAAAAATCTTTACATAATTACACCAATGACTTGTATATATTTTTTTATAAATGAATTTCTTACCTATAAGAATGACCATATAAAAAGCATTACAGAAAATGAGAGAGAATTTTTTGCTTTGTTTTTTTAAAATTGCAGAATTTCTCTGTTCCTTGTATTGCTTCTAAAGGGAAAAAAATTACCATGATCTGAATTTAGAGAGTTAGGTTTACAAACATTTCTGAACTGATCTATATTTAGATTATACCACCTTACTGATATTTAATCTGGAAGCAATATCTCTTTATTGGTATAACCCCAAATGAGGGTCACAGGGACAATGCCAGCAGCACTGCACACAAAGGATGTGCCGGGAGCTCCCCCGCCCCCGGGCTGCCACCACACTCCACTCCACTCCTAGCAGCAGGTTGCGGCAAAAAAAGGTTGGGAAGCACTGGTATAGTGCATACAGTAAGCATTCACTACTAGATATTTTGCTCTGCACTAGTTGCACAAAATAAAACACTTCAAAAAACATGCATCTTAAGTTTCTACTTTTTAGCATGACAATAATGTGCAACAACTACTGGCTCCAGTATAATTATGAAGGTACTCTTCATGAAGATGAATGTTTCTTCATTCAACTTTTTATTCTAGTGCAGTGCTTCCAAAGTGTAAGGTGTACTTCCCTGGGGAAGCATAAAAAGTTATTAAGGGGGACACATGCAAATCACAATGGCAAATCTGCAGTTCCCCCCAACCTCCTCACTTTAGCTGCCACTTTCCCCACGACCAACTGTACATCAGTGAGCATCAAGAGCAACTGGCAGCAGAGGATAACTGGCAACAACTGGAAGCAGTGACAAAGGCAGCACAAGACTGCTGAAGTTCTATACTGTTGGGTGTAAACCCACGAGGTTTGGAAAACATTGCTGCAGCATACTGAAGTCCATCTTGTAACACTTCAGGTCTAAGTTAATAACAGACACATTCATTCAGCCATGGTTCAAGATTCTTATTACTTCTGAAATTGTTATATTCTCAGACCAATTACAGTAAAAGCTGCGTTATCCAGCACCTTACAAGCCGGCACGCTCTATTAACTGGCATGCTAGCTTGTAAGGTAAAAGCGAAACCGGAAGTGCCCACCATGACACATCCGGTTTCACTGAGCCCTGACAGTCCCGGGCAAAGCGCACACTACGCTGCCGAGCCCCCATGGCCTGGGGCATAGCAGCCTGCACAGGGCCTGCCTCCCTGTTCCTCGGGGCCCGCAGGAGGGGCGGCTATGCAGCGGGAGGGGCAGCAATGCCCCGGATGCAGCGGGAGAGATGGCAGCCTGAACAGGCAAAGATACCTGTTCAGGCCTCTCAGTTAACCAGCATATTTTGTTATCTGGCACCCCCCATTCCCAATGGATGCCAGATAACAAAGCTTTTGCTGTACTCTTATACTTCCAAGTTTTAAAAAAATGTATGAAACAAGAAGTGCAAAGTCAGAGTTACTATACAGAATTTATTATTTTCCTAACTTTCCAGTCCATGTTTTACTATCAGTCTGTAAACAAAATTACTTACCTCCCCAGCATAGTACTCTTTATCATGCCTTAGCTTGGATAGGGATAGATGTAAAGTAATACTGCCTGCAAGTTACCCTGAAAGTGTTTCTAAGTCACTATGATCTAAGCAAAACAATCTAGGAGACTGTCATGATATGGCCTCCCCAGGGATGGTGGTGATGTCCCTAGGGCAGAGCTGGCATGGTCACGGTGCCCTACAGGCACCTACTAATCTCACCTGCCACGTCTTGCTGGTATAAGTGATGGATCGGGAGGCTGCCCTAGAGTTCCTGCTTGGTCACAGTCCTGACAGATTCCTCTAAACCCTGTAGGTTGTTAGATCTCTTATTGGGTCCCACACTCAGGAGGTGCCTTATGATACCCCCAAGCCTTACGGGCTAGATGCGTGACTCCAAAACTGACCCTTTATCACACCCCATGCCTCGCAGATGGTATCTAGACGTTGTCTTCTCATGTTGAGGCCTCAGTTTAGTCCAGCCTCATTAACTGAGCCCGCTGGCGTTGAGGTCTGCTCTCCCCCTCTCGCGGCACCCCCCTCTGGTGCTGGGGTCTCCACACTGTAGTGTGCCCCAGTGAGGCCTCCTCCTCCTCCTCCCCAATAGTCTCCAGCAGTTTAAATAACAACAGAAAGCACAAGCTCCTGGGCTACAATACAGCAATAACCTAGGGTCCACACTCCATCCCTTTTAAGGCAGCAAGCTTGTCTCTTTCAGTTTAATGGGCCTCTTCCCCACCACCACTTATGACCTCCTATAGCCCCTTAATCCTACCAGCATCAGAACAGGCAGTGAAGCATCTCCAAGTAGCTTCCTCTATGAGAGCTCCTTCCCCCCTTGGCTGCTGCCAGGGAACTAAACCTCTAGTCACAGCCCTGGGGTTTATGCCCAGGGCCCTGCCTTTTTCCAGTCAGCTGACTGGGTGCAGGTACAGGCTAATTCCCTCATTAGCCTGCTGCCACAGTAACCTGCACCTGTGGGGTTTCTGCCTGGCTGCTAGGGCCCTCTCTCTAGGCAGTTTCTGCCCTTAAAGGAGCAGGAACCTTAGTGCCCTGCAACACAGACCAGAAGCAAGGACATTTCAAATGTTTTCTATGCAGGTTCTTGATTTACTGTAGACAGAGGCAAATCAGCTTGCTTTGGCTCTGTTACTTTGGTTACCCATGGCAAAGATTAGTTAGTACCTGTACAGTGACCTGATGACAAATAAAGAAAAAATTAAGTGCCACAAAACATTAATCCCAGTCACTCTTACACTTGTGTATGCACAGGCTGATAAGTCAATTTTGTTACTGACTTATTTAAAAAGAGCTAGGAAAAACTACATAATGAAAAGGTGCGTATGATTGGTTTCCAACATTTCTAGCAAAGGGAATCTCTCTCCCTCACCCAGAGAAAAAACTCATAAGACACTTCAACAAAGAAGGGGAAGAACAACAGGTAATACATTCAGGGGTCATCATTACTTTCAGATTTCAGTTCCTCCTAGACAAATGATGTCTGAATTTACTACTGTTATTGAAAGCTGTAGTGAAGACCTATGGAGAGGAAAGGTAGATAGTCTAAAGAGCAACTTGAACAGGCTTAGAAGGCTTTCTCTTTACAGCAGCTTGGATTGTGAAGGGCCACAGAGGCAAAAAAAAAAAAAAAAAAAAAAAAAAAAAAATTTTTTTTAGCCTGCTCTATCGTAATTTATAGTTGTGTTCCTTCTTGTTGGTGTTATATAATGTGTACGTTTGATACCATTAAATGCTTTTCATGTACAATTTACAACCCATAAGGTAAATCAAAAAAGACTTTCTGGAAAAGCATAAAATCTTTGCTTATTACTAAGATACATGCAAACTGAAGTGTCATTGTGAAATATGCTTTTCCAGTGACTGAACGTCACACATTCAGCCAGGTCCTTGGAACAACTGAAAGGGGAGAAACTCCAAACTCTGGCGTTCGATGTAATTTAAAGTAGACTCGCAACTCTCACAAGTTACATCAATTTATAATAGATCACGGCCAACTGCAACCTAAAGCGAGGAATGATGCATGTTAGAGGTGATTCTTTTACCTATCCAGAATTCAGAACTTCCTATTTAACATCTTTTTGTGAGCTCCCCAAGATATATAATTTTATTTAAACAAATTAATACAATTTATTAACTTGAAGGTTACAGTTTACTGTAATAAGATATTTATGTCATGTGTTGCCCAGGATCTCACTATTTCTTTGTTTCATTGTGCTGCTTGATGTCAATGATGAAGTACATACAAATACTACCTCACATCTTATTCCTTTATGACATCACAAAGGTATTGCAGATAGAGAAAATAAACTGCATAAAAAGGTAAACAGTTCAACTAGACTCCTATTCCTTTGTTTTCCTTCTTTGAAATGGAAGCAACATTTTTCTTTGAAGACTCATTATTTTTTACAAAAGGATCCTCACCCTTTATAATAACCCCAGAAACAACAACCCCCTATCAAGATTCTCCTTATTTTGTCTTCCCTTTCCTTCACCACAGAACCCCAAGAGGGACCCCCCTGGTCTCTGTGGCAGGGAAGATTTTCTTCACCATGTCTCTTGGTTTCAATGATTATACTATAGCCCCAACTACAAGTTAGGAAACGGAGCTTCTCTTTTTGCATCAAATCACCATGTGTCATCTGCAGGGATCCTCGTTTTTCCGATTTAAAAAAAATCCCCAATTTTAAAAAAAAAACAAAAAACAACCCAAATCCATATTTTTGCATGATTAAAATGAAACAGCACTTGAGTGCAGATGACATATGCTGATTAGTTATAATTTACTGAAATGTAGTTGAGACTATAACTAATCAGCATATGTCATCTGCACTCAAGAGGCATTTCATTTTAATTTTGCAAAAATAGGGATTTGGGGTTATTTTTTTCATTCAAAAACTGGTTTGTTTTTTTTTTAAATCAGAGAAAACCATGATCCCTGGTCATCTGTCACATTAACAAGAATATAATTACACAAACTACTTCATTGCTTGGACTCTGAAAAGTGTCACATGAATATTTAATCAATTTTAACAGTTATTAAGAAGGTAGACACACACAAGACAAAACAAAACTATGACTCATTCCAGTGTATTGTACTAGCTGTTGAACATGAAGCCAGGTTTTGATCTTATTTATATATTAAACCCAGACTAACTCTACTGTCCTCCATTATTTAAATCAAAAACGTTGATATCCTCAATCAAGTTGTTCCGTATTTACAGAGGGACAGGGAAATCAGAGCATGGCCCAAAAGTTCTGTTACGCTGCATGGTAACAAAATAATAAAACAGACAGCCCTGTGATATTCAGAAGGCTTACTAACGCAATGAATTTTTAACTCTCTGTACATTTTTTTGTCTGTTGCCCGTGTCATAATTTTTACTTAAAAATATGAACCACCATAATTTCTCATCATGCTGAAATTCAGAGTTGTTAAAACAAATTAAAGTTGCACTTTTTCAACTGACAACTTGCGATGCATTTGTTTTTATACTACAAACATGGCTGGTGGTTCATTGGCATTAATTCACAAGTTATTAAATGGCTATGGATTTGTTACAAGAATGTCATGTTTGCAACTATCCTGCACATTTTAGCCAGCTATAGCTTTATAGCAACAACAACAAAAAAAGAGGTTGAAACCCTCAATACGTAAGGTAAATAAAATCTCTACTAGCTCTTATTAGTATATGTAATCTACAACAGTTGAGCAGTTCTCATTAGGTCCACCAGACAGAATGAGTATATGTACAGTAGTTTATACAGGCACATCAGCAACTGATGATACTACTGATTTGTTTACTGAAACAAAGGGACTTATCAAATGCTTTGGGATAAGTAAAATATTCTTCCCGCAATACTAAGTTTCTATATATTCTAAGTTTCTATAAAAAAAATCCCTACAGACAGTGAAGCATCAGTGATCTAACTTACTGTTCAACAATAAAGTTGGCAAAAACCCTGAGGTACATACTTCAGGTGCTGTCTTCTCACTAAATTTACCCTTTGTGACTCCAGCTGGGCAGCACCACTTGATTGTCATTTAGGTCATTTCTAGGGGTGATGTCATTTCACACAGGGCAACATTAATGGCATTTTTAGTATTTCCTTTTGAACAAGGATTTAATGTAGTTATAATTCAACTATATTGAGTTCTATATATTCCTCCTCTTGTGCAAAAACCTGGAACTACTGAAGTTGGTGACATTTTTGTGATGGATTTTAATGGTACCAACATTTCATGATTTAATTTCCAAAGTTACCAGTCACAAGTACATTTCTAGAACCTTCACAATTTGCTCTAATGGCCAATTTTTCCTCCCACACTGAAGCGGTCACAATACCTTCATGAAATAAAGCACTAAAGAGATTTTTTATATTTATTCTGACAATTGAGGAACTGGGAAGAGATCCATAGAAGCAAAGGGGAAGGGGAGAAGAGGAGTTTGTCCTTTTCCTTCCCAGATGTGTTCTGTATTATTTGTCTTTCAGGTCTATTGTTCAAGTTTCAGGTTTCTTAGACCAAGGAGCTCTCCTATGTCCTTTTGGGGTGTTTTTTCTTGGTGGGGAGGGGGTGAAGAAGGGGTTGGGGGGGAGGTGGTTTAAGTTACTACACTTACAGACAAAATAAAAATTGTATCCTTAAAAAACCCTGAAAAACTGTTCTGAGGACTGAGGCTTGGGACACACGTATACATCATTCCCTCAAAGTTTTGTAATTATTAGAATGAATCCAAATGTGCTAAGTGATTTCTAAAGCGAGTAAGGAGTCCGTGTTACAGCCAATATTAACAATCTCTAGTATTTTTATTTATTTCTATGTCTGAAATCCACAATCTTGCTAATGTTCAATTTCTAAAACTTTTATTGATGAATAAAGGTGTCAGTTCACCTGACTGGAACACCAACACAACCATTATTTAAACAATGGCATCACATCCTATGCTGGCCTGTAGGGGACAGAACTTAAAGTAACCAGGACCACTTCTACATTCACCTGCTCCTTTCCCTA
>NW_005842342.1:1170241-1177812 GCF_000455745.1 Alligator sinensis
TCCAACGTAGTTTAAGTACTGCATTTCATATTTTAAATTATTTATCGTTTGTTATCAGCACTATATTTTACAAGCCGTAGCCAGGATTTTCAGATGAGTGCCCACACATTTAGGATTTAATAAGGATCCTGTTTTCAAAGGTGCTGAGCATCCATGTGGGTCATTAACTTCAGTTACAGGTTCTCCAACCTCATAAAAATCAAGCCATTTATTGTCAAGCTTAAGTACTCATTTAAGAGCTGGTTGCCTTCCCCCTCAACCCTAACCCCCATATGAAGGTATAACCCATGTTTAGGGTAAACCATGCCACTGACTGGTTACAATCTCAGCTTAAATTGTAATGCAGAGGGGCCGTAACTGATTGAGGCAGGCCAGCTGCATTTGTAAGTACCACTTGCTTCTAGAGATTTATTGCTTTGCTTTTAAATCCCCAACAGCCTCTGTCAACCTGTTAAGTAAAGAACTGCAATTTCAAGTCTGAGAGCTATCTTGAACGAAGGCTTTTTTTCTTCTTGGTCTTGGATTACATTAAGAATGTTATATTTTTAAGATGGGAGCAGAAAAAGTTTCAGTTAAATAAAAAAAGTGTGTGTGAAGGAGGAGAGATTGATTAAGTACACTGAAACTATGAATTTCCAAATAATTTCTATCCTGTGAGGTACTGCTGCACCTTGCAAATATTATTTGCCATACAGTTTATATAACTATTGTGTATACAACTTCAAAATCAAATTTGATCAAGTACTATAAACTGAAAACACAACTTTTAGTGCTTATGGATGGAGAACACAGATATGCTAATTCTGGTATAAGCAGCATGAAAATAAATCAGGAATAAAAAACAGATGCAGCACAGTAGCAACTGCATTCTGTGTGAAAGGAAAGAGGTTGCTTAGCAGCAAAAACTAGATGGAAAAAAGCTCTGAAGCTGTAAACAGGGATTAAGCAAATAATATTAAGAAGAAAACAGAAGCATATGAGGAAAACACAACATAGAAATATAGGGTTGGCACATTAGAAAGAAAAAAAATAAAATGGAGAATGGAATAACATCAAGTATTTGCAAAGAAAGAAACAGGAGAGAATTAGAAAGTAAATAAAGATTTGTAGAGAAGAGAGATGACAAATGCTCCAGTCAAAGTACAAGACTTTACAAAAAAGTTAAACTGAAAAAAATATACACCTAAATAAAAATAACTCAACAGAATAAAAACTGAATTTTGTGTCCGTCTCATATTCAAGAGGTCTTCTAGTAAACACAGCTTAACATACAACTTTAGACTTCAAGTAAGCATTTGATTTATTTTTTGTGTACTCCATGAATTAACTACATGATCCTTTATTACACAAAGAAATTAAACACAAATATTATTAATTCATTTAACCAAAGTGATCCAAGTACAGAGTCCAGTTTAAAAAAAAATACAGCTGCTTTATCTTTTGCCTTTTTAGGCTTGTCACGAGATTTAGCTCATTTGATTGTGATCTTATGAACCATGCCATAGGACTACTTGTGCCAAGAGGCAAACAAAAAAAAAACACCCCAAAAAACCCTAAAAACTTCTTGCTTTTTCATCCCTAAGCAGGGGAAAAATCTCTGGCAGCAAATGGAATGGACACTCTACCTGAAATACTGCTCCAACAGACAGCCTCATTCTGCCTCTCTCTCTCCTCCTCCCCCAAGACTGGCTAACAGACATTATTAGCCCAGGTCTTAAACTGAATAATGCTTACAACAAAGGATATTCTCTCTCAAGTTTTCAGACAGCAAACAAGATAGTGCAAAGGTAGTGAAAGAAACTTAATGTGCCTGAACTATTATGATGCTCTTATAAGAATGCAAAGTGTGAAAGTTTTTTTCTGCAATACTTAAAGTTCCATAAGATAATTAAATATTATCCACGCCTAAAAACTACTGCATATAAAAAGTATACCATACCTAGTGGACAGCTCTCTTGACTGTTTGGTGGTAGATTTTCTTTAGCCATAGAAATTAACATTTTGCTGGTCTCAGAAAGCTGTTCTGAACCTTTGCTCTGAAAAGAAAAAAAGTACATTTTGCTTGAATAGATAAGGGAAATAGCTATAAAAAATCACTTGTGGGAACATTATTTAATTTTTATTTGAAAGCAGAGAGATGCAAGTTTAAATACATGCAACAGAGCGTGGAGTTCACCATCATTATATACAAGGAGCTCTTGTACTAAACAACTACTGTTGTATTTGATTTTCACTAGCACTTGAATTCTTTGATTCACAAATATTTCACAGACTACATGTGCCCTTTATTCTTCTTAACAAGAAAGATCTGGTCCATGCTATTAGTCAGTATGGTCAGCCTTCTAGTAAAATTAAAAAAAAAAAAATCCAGATATGGTGGGGCAAGGTCAGAACATCAGCTCCTTGTGCTTTTACCTCTTCCCACAGCTCATGCAGAGTGAAAATACAGCCTTCAATGCAGCAGAATTATCTTCCTGCTTCCTATAACTGGTCTAAGCAGGCAAGATGAAGACAAAAGCCTGCATGCTCTTTTAATACCTTGAAAAATTAGTGTCATGGGTACATAAACAAAGAAAAGTTGATGGCCAAGTAGGATGCACCAAGCAGGAAATGAATAGCTTGGGGCTCAACAGGAGTTAGGAAAACTGAACACAGGGTGACTAATGCAATGGTTCTCAACCTTTTTTGGACTCCAAACACCCTTCACTGGACTCAAAGACACCCCTCCATAATTTCTGTCAATTGAGGGGTACACAATTTCAAAATTTCCAATTTCTTGTACTTTCCAAGACAGCCCTGAATGTAAAATGACCCCCCAATAATTAGATTTTATACATGGAAAATTTATAAATTTCCTATATAATTTTCCATGTATAGAATCTAATTATTGGAAGATTTTCTTAAAGTTGTTCCTACCAGCATTGCACCTGGGAAAGCAGCTGTGAGGGGTACGTGGTGGGAGGGGGGAAGGTAGGGCTGGCACACGGTAGGACAGGCAGTAGGGAGGCAGTAAGGGAGTAGGCAGTGGTGCCAGGGACCAGGGGGGGGCAGGAGATTGGGGGGGGGGGGGGGAAGCAGGCAGTTTGCCCTCCACTGCCTGTCACCTCCCACACTTTCCCCCCCTTGTGCCTGCCCCCCACAGCCCTCCTATCTCCCCAATGTACCACTCCTGCCCCCCCAACCTCAAAAAACCCTCTTCCATCCCCCATCTCCTCCATCCCATTGCCTCTGATCCCCACCTACCTCTTCTCCCCTCCTGCTGCCATTTACCCTTGCATCAGCAGGCTCCATTCATTCTCCAGTCTCCTGCTATGTGGCTGGGCTAGAGCCATGCTCTGTGCCCCAGGCTGGAGTGAGGATGGAGTCTGTTGGCAACAGAGCAAGGGCAAGCAACAAGGGGAAGAGGGGGGCTGCAGAGGTTCTTGGGGGAGGGAGACAAGGGAAGGGGGACATGGGCCTGAGGCTGTGGGGGGCAAAAACACTGCAGTGAATGACAGCGGGGGAGGGAGGAGGCCTGAGGCTGCAGGAACAGGAAGAGGCAGGAGGTTGAGAATTATTAGACTAGCAAGATAATAATACACCAAAGCAGACAAAGCAGTATGGAAGGGGAAGAACAAAAAGGATTACCATGTCTCAGAGACTAATTCAAGACATAGAACTGTGACTATTTTTCTGGAAAAGTAAAAGAAGGGTAGTCTGAGGATATGGAACCCAGACTTAGAAACAATCCCACCCAGGACAATAAGAATGTTTAATTAGAAGCAAGGGCTTATACTTCAGTGTCTCTGGCTACCAGCCTATGAACATCAAAATTCAATAGGCTGATGGCTGAAAGAAATGCAGCACAGTCTACCAATCTTCACAGCTGAACACATTTAATACCCAAGTCTGAAGAGAAATTAGATTTGCCAATGCCCTCCCATGCACAGATGTAAAAGATCTTACAAAGAATTAGCTTTTATAAGCACATCAAAAGCAGACTTTAAAAAAACTGTTTAAAATTCAAGCAGTTAAATTCTTTTACCCTCATCTCCATATAAGGAGGATCATTTTCAAGTTCTGCTTTGTCTTGTGCCAACTTGGCCTTTTGCTCTTCAATAAATTGGTCCAAGATATCTGACATCGTATTTTAGATTCCTAGGAGAGAAACATAGCTTCAGAATGATGCAATTCTTCACCAGGAGGAACTGGAGTTTACAAAAAGTTAAATTATTAACAAACTTAAACAACTCAATTTAGTCATCAAATTATTGTGTATACCTGATAAAGAAACATAAGCTTGAAAATCCTGGTTAGCTTAGCTTTAGAGAAAACCTCCCTGGAGATAACTGAACTAAAGCATCCTTTTTTGCCCCACAGGTAGATGGGTGGTGCCCAGTCCTGACCTGGACATACAGGGAGGAGGGGGTGTGACCTGTTCCTAACCCAGCCGTATGAAGCTTGAGAAACTGGCAGCATGGGAAGGTAGTAGTAGTAAGTGCCACTGCTCCCCCACTGCAAAATTTCCCAACCTGTGGGAAGCCCCACAGCCCGGATGCAATGGCTCCATGTGCTAGTTTTGGCCCAAAGCCCAGGGTTTGAGCACCCCTGACCTAATGCATAGAAACCTTTAGAATTTCTCCTCCGAGAGATACAAAAGATTCCATAAGACAGTCCCAATAATTTTCTGAATATAGTACTCTTCTTTTCCATATAGGTTATTATTATAGGACTAGCCAATTGCCTGTCAAAAATGACCGGGGGGGGGAGGGGGGGGGCACGACACACACAACACACAGAGACTGATTCATGACAGCTGAAAAATAACAATGCAAATGGAAAAAATAAAATTAGCACACAGTGTACCAAAATAAGCAAATAAAGGTCTGAAATTAAGAGAAGTCTGCCTTCTGAGTTACAGTAAAATGTTAGTATAACATACTGGTATGGGGAAGTTATTCTTTAAATTAGTAAAGTTATACAGTCCTCAAATGAGGCAGATCTAGGGCAACCCAGTTACAAACCTTTGTGGTAATACAGGAAGATCAATTCCAAAAATAAATTCCCCATCTGATTGTCCTAAATCATTAATCTCATTGACTTTGCACACTGAAAGTCAAAGAAAACCTAAAAGAGAATATATGCCGTTAGGCACAGGCTATATTACTTTTGGAGAAGCAACTTTACAGAAGGATTGCTGAACATTATTATTATGATGAAAGGAAAAAGAGATTTTTTTCACAATAAGCTTCACACTTGCTCACATCAGCTACCTACCGAAGCCTACTCACTTGCACGAATAACATACATCAAGTCATACACCAAAAAAAGTTGCTTCCATAGCTCACTGGACTGTGGAAACTGAATTTGACCTTCAGTTCCACATGTATACACTCTGGAATTGTTTCCAAACCCTATTTGGAGACTTTTTTTTAAGTTAGGGAACGAATGCTAGTAAGAGCTGCAAGAGTCTCTCTCACTCCAAAATAGATAGTATAATGAGCTATCTATAATTATATTTTCTACTTTTATCAGATACTGATCCTAAGCAATATGAAACATTAAGGAAAAACCAAGGCAAAATGCCTATTAAGATTTATTTTTACTATACAAAAATTCATTTAATGTGAAGAAAGCTCAAAATTCTACTCGTAGTAAAATACTGTACCTAAACAGACTAACAGAAATACAGTTAATTCAGCATGCTACCTTTAACACGGCTATAAGGCAAAGAAGCACTAACAGAATTTTGCTAAGGAGATAACTAGATAATTTTATGCCACTGCTTTTTGCTTGAGAAGATCTTTTAAAATGTGCATGGATTCAAAGTTTGTGAAACAAGCACAAGAGTCAACTGCCAATTAAATTATTAGAAAGGATCCTCTACAAGAGAAAATGAAGCAGAAGAAAAGGAAAAGGGGATACAGAGTTTACTTGAGCATTTTGAAGGCTGTGCATCCACAGCTGTGTTCAGATAATACACCAATGCTCAAGGGAAGAAAAACAAGTGATTTCATAAAGTTAGACATTGCACCAATGAAGAGTTATTTAAGATTCTGCTTTTAGTTTAAACCATTGAAAATCACCAGATTCCCCTTTTTCATTTTTGTGCATATGCATGTAGACACATGCAAGAATATTAAAACTAGCCAAAAACAACAAAAATCCCTTCAGACAACACCCCCCTTGCTAAGTCCATTAAAATTGTTTATATGTATGCTACTTTGAACATAGTACTAGCTAATTTTGTGATGGCTCATGCTAAATGCTATCATTCGCATATGAATCTGTAGGACACTACAAAATAATTTGTTTAAAAATTGTGTCATTTTATAGGAGCCTTTGAAATTAATCAAAGTAAATGGAAATATTACAATGTATAAACTCAAAAGTGTTTGAGAGGGAAGGATTTCTTGGGGTGATATCCTTCATTGCATTAACTATGTAGTTGAAAAAGTTGAGACAAGCTTTCAAATGCAAGACAAATGTCATACGCACAGAGATCCCACAAACATCTTACATGCAAAAGCTTGTCTAACTTTATCCCAGCTACGTTTGATCTAATGAAAGATGTCATGGTCAGAAATCTTTGCCTCTTGAACACTTTTGTGCTGTTACAAAGTAATATTTCCAATTACTTAGGTTAATTTCAAAGGTTGCTACAAAAGGACAAAATTCTCAAATTGTTTTATAGCATCCTACAAGCTCCTACACAAATGACCATGTTTACAAATGTCTTACATTCAAAAGCTTGTCTAACTTTATCCCAGTGACACAGTTGGTCCAATGAAAGATATCACCCTAAGAAATTATGCGTCTGGCATAACACGTTATGCCTGTGGCATCACTTCTGGACCATCACAGCTATAATATCACTCTTACCCTACCACAAGTGTTAACATTTATTTAAAATGAAGCCAACATGCATAAACGCAATGCGTAATGGCAACAAGGTAGTCAGCTGAGGAGCTGCAAGTGGAAGCAAACAAACTGCCGCGGGCTGTGCTGCGTTTCAGTCCGTCTAGCCAAGCAGAAAACAAGCAGACAGCCCAGAAGAGGAGGATTTTGAGGGGCTCATGCTGAAGACAACTAAGCACCGGCCTGCTTCTGCCAACACCAGCTCGGCTTTACCACCAGGAACAGTTCAACTGCTTTCCAACAGACCCGCTCCCGCCAGCCTGGCACAGCTCGTGCCAGTCTCTTCTCTCCAGTTTAGG
The DNA here is from genome assembly GCF_000455745.1 of Alligator sinensis. Classification (NCBI taxonomy): domain Eukaryota; kingdom Metazoa; phylum Chordata; order Crocodylia; family Alligatoridae; genus Alligator; species Alligator sinensis. The sequence continues at coordinate 1,177,438 of NW_005842342.1, forward strand.
CCCCGAACCTGAAGCGACTGCGGCAAGACGCCCATCACGAGAGGGGAAAGCCTCGGGAACCGGCCTGGGGAAGCCAGGCCTTTCTACTCTTCGGCTGTCTTAGCAGAGGGGGAAAAAAGCAGCAGTGGAGCCAGGGTCCAGAGTCCCCCCACCCCAGCTTAATACTACCCGCAATTTCCACCAGGATCCCTGCAAACTCTGCCGTCCTAGTGCAGCCCCAGCCCCGCGCGAGGGAGAGCAAGGCAGGAGCGCCAGAGCCGGCTCGGACGCTGGAAGCCCCTGTCCCAGCCCCCGGGGAAGAGGCAGTCGAACCCGCTGGGAAGGCTGCTGGAAAAGCTGCAGCGGGGCTTCCCCTCCTCGTCCCGCCCCTACCCC
>NW_005842342.1:1181448-1184075 GCF_000455745.1 Alligator sinensis
CCGCGCGCCTCGCTTCCCGCCTCCCCGGCCGCGGGCACTGACTGCGGGAGCAGCCCGCAGCGCCCCCTGCCGCCTGGGAGCCCCGCGCCGCAGCCTGAGCCGGACGCCAGCCCGACCACGAGACCCCAGGTCCGCACACGGGCAGCGCCCCCGCTCCCACGCCGGGATCCCCAACACGCCCCAGCCCGATTGTGTGAGCCCCCCCTTCCCTGCGCGCACTGCCGGATCGGATCCCCGCTCACCTGGCCGCCCCGCCGCAGGCCGAGCTCACACCCCCCGCTGGCTTTAACGTAGGAAAGTCCTGCAGTCAGGAAGAAAAGTGTTTTTTTTAAAAAGCAGGGAGATCATCTGGTGTCGCGTTTCTCCGGTGGCTTCCTATTAGGTCACCCCTCTCTGGCCCAGGATGGAGCCCTGGAATCGCAGACTGAAGCGGCAAAATCACAACAACGACACTGCTAGTCCCAGAGTGTTTTTAAGTCACTGTTTTCCATCCTAGGAGCGCTGTTACAAAAGTCATTTGTTGGGGCAGCAGACATGCACATCCATCCAGGAGCCTAACCTTGTTAAGTGTTCCCTTCAGAACAGCCTGCGCTTCTCTCATGGACGTTTTTCTAGCAAATATTGCTTCCATGTTTCTTGGCAGATGGAGGAGACTCCCCTCAACCTTCTTCCCCTTTTGTCCAGTGTTGTGTCTCTTCTTATCTCAGGGGCCCAACACATTACAAATAGGATGCAGGAACAATGTAATGTGAATGTCACAGATAAATATGCCTGAGGAAGGCTGTGCGCGCCTAAAAGCTTGCAGAGAAAGATAATTTTGTTGCGATTTCGTAGTTGGTCTAATAAAAGGTATCACCTCTCAACCAACAGTTCTAGAGTTTTGCATTTCTTTTTGTCTCAGACCAACGCAGCTACCAAATACATCCCTGAAACATGGAAGATGCTGAATTTTAGCTAATTTTGGATGTAAGGTTCATTGCTAAACAACAAGAAAGATTTCTACAGCTCCCTGCCTGCCATCTGGCAGCACCAGGGAAGGAATCCTGCCTGAGCTGCACATCAAAGAGCAACTCAAAAGACACTCAGAGGAACAGACTTCCACCTTCCATTTCCTCTGTGCAAAAGTGAAGTTTATTTTCTACCTATGGGGACTTTTTACCATCATTAATTTTCCCTGAGCCTGAGGAAGGACATGTGTGCCCAACAGCTTGCAGAAAAAAGATTTTTTTTTGGCTTTTTGCAATTTCTTAGTTGGTCTAATAAAAAGTATCTCTGAGCCAAGAGTTCTAGAGTTTTGCATTTCATAGATAAATATACAAAATCCAACTGACACCCCTCCTCCCTCCTTGTTTTACAGCTGTAGGTCCTGGCCTACCGACTGAATCTTTCCAGGTGAAACCCGTAGGGAGCAAGACATCCACCAGCTCCCAAGTGGGTACAGTTGTGAGGCTGGGGCCTCATGTAGGGGCACTGTAGGCTCCTGCTCCTGTGTACCTCAGACTTGCTCACACCTCACTGACTTCATCCCGGCACACGGTTCCACCCCAAGGGATCCCATGACAGGGCCCACCCGGAAATGACCTGGTCTTTACCTAAAAAGCCTTTTATTTCGATGCGATACAGTCCTGAATCCTAGAAAATTAGGATTGGAAGGGACCTCAGGAGGTCATCTAGTCTAAATCCCTGCTTAGAGCATGACTGTCCCCAACTACATTATCCCAGCCATTGGTAATGTGCAGCAGGTCTACGTGGGTGCATGCACACCCCGAGATTGGCTGCTGCTGACACTGCTGGCGGCATCTGTGGGCAGTCGCAACTCAGCACTCACCACCCCCACACCTGGCCGCCGACACTGCTGTGTCCGCCTGCGGACGGTCCCAGCTCACTGCTGCCATGCCGCTGCCTGTGGGAAGTGGCCATGCTCTCCACCAGCCTCAGGAGGCAGGAGGCATTCATGATCCCAACCAAGGCTTTGATGAGCTGGGCCTTAAATCCTCCAAGGATGGAGGTGGCACCACCACCTCTCTAGGTGACCCGTCCCAGTGCTTCACCACCCTGAAGAAAGTTTTCCCTAATATCCAAATTAAATGTGCATGAGCAGAGCAGTAAAAGGTGGTGATGACATGCATTTTAAAGGAAGAATTTAAATTAGGATCTCCATCCCACAAAGCAAGTGTGCATCCCCGTGGTCTGCCTGCAGCACAAAAGCCTTGGGCTCGGCTACCGTCCTCTGCGCCAGGGGGAGCCCGCCGAAGTCCTACGGCGTGGTCAGGGGCTGCGCTCGAGGCCCAGAGCTGGGACCAGAAGGATCAGGGCCAGGAACTGTAAGCTCAGAAGCAGCTCCAGAAGTGCGGCGGAGCGAGGGCATTAGACAGCTCCTTGCCGCGCTGACTGGGGTGACTTAGTGGGCGCTGGTCCTGCTCCTAGCAGGGGGCTGGCCTAGACCCCCCGAGGTCCCCCCAGCCCCCTCCTCTCGCCGCCGACACTCCCGCGGTGCCCCGGCGGGCTCGCTAGGGGGCGCGCGCAAGATCCAGTGTCAGGCCCTGCGGCCCGTACCATTCCGCGTCCCCCCCGCGCCCGGCAGCCATTTTCCACTTCCTCCGCCGCGCCGCGTCCTGCACCGCTCC
>NW_005842342.1:1184191-1188769 GCF_000455745.1 Alligator sinensis
CGCGGGGCCGGGGGTGGGGGCGGGGCCTGGGCCGGGGCCTGGGCTGTCCCGCCCCGCCCCGCTCGGGGGGCGGCGGAGGCCCCTGGCCGGGCCAGGCTGAGGTGAGCTGAGCTGGGCGGGCCGGTCGCGTGCCGTTGCAGCCACCACTACTTCAAGTACTGCAAGATCTCGGCGCTGGCGCTGCTGAAGATGGTGATGCACGCACGCTCGGGCGGCAACCTGGAGGTGATGGGGCTGATGCTGGGCAAGGTGGACGGCGAGACCATGATCATCATGGACAGCTTCGCCCTGCCCGTGGAGGGCACTGAGACGCGCGTCAACGCACAGGCGGCTGCCTACGAGTACATGGCGGCCTACATAGAGAACGCCAAGCAGGTGCGGCCCGCGCAGGGTAGGGTTCGCAGGCCTCCAGGGTTAGAGAAACATCTCCAGGAGACTGCTGAGAGTCACCCGGGAGATAAATGATAGGGCATTTGTTAAAATAAATGTTAAATGTTGGATCTGATTTATACAGTAGTCCAGTGGGTTTTTAAAATGTAATAGTAACGTGCATTTGTCTTCCTAACATAAAGTCATTAATATCATTATATCATGTGACGAAACCTCCCAGAATAGATTCAAACAGTTGGCAGGCCTAGCACAGGCCCCTGCCTGGTCCAGGCACCTCACACCTGCCTCACGTGTTGTTTCTTATCGGGGAAGAGGAGAGGGGTTGATGCTCCTTCCTGCTTGAGTTCAAACCGACTCCCCTTGGCACTGCCCTCCGCAGCACAGAGTAGGGTTTCAGCAGCAGGGAAGGGTAAGGGAGCAGGTTTCTTCCCAAATTGGCCGTACCTGCATTGTGCAGACCTGAATTTTGACATTTCAAAACGAGCAGAAACATCTCACAGATGCAGCACACTTTCTCCCCTCCTCACCCCTCATTTCCTAAATCCCTCTGGAAATGCACTTTATTCTGTAACCACACCTAAACCCTTTGCAAAAGGTGAAAAAAGGAGGAGTATGTGGTGGTCAGTGCTGTTTCAGGGTAACTCTAATTTGTGAAGGTTTACTATGCAAAATGCTTGGAGTGGGAAGAAAGGAGTGATAATTGTGAAATGCCCCCCTCCATCCCTAAAAATGTCATGAATTTTTATGTAGGCCCTGATCCTGCACTGGACTCTGCACAGGCAGACAGGACTGAGCCTTTAATGTCTGGTAGATTCACAAAGGAAATTGACAGACAAGGTTCCTTGGGTGAATTTGATATCTTTTATTAGACCAAAGGAAATTGATACACTTATGCATCTCCTGTTACTTGATGGATGGTCCTGTACAGCAGAATGAGCAAGAGGGACATTCTGAAATTTTAAGGCCCATTCTGCCTTGAGTTACCATTGCTGAATAGTACCATTGCTTTTCTATGGCTAACCATCTCTCTCTGCTCTAATTGGACAGATGTCCAATGTTAGAACCTCTGCAGGATTCAGCTGAAGTCAGTGGACTCCCCTCTAGTGTCAGAAACCAACCAGGCAAAGATAGCAAGATCAAGGAATTATGAATCCTAATCACATTTGCACTCTGACTGTTTAGTTATAGATGTCAGTACAGATTTTGAATCGGGATGAATTATAACATGAGAAGACCAAACACAGTAGAAGTTGGTTTTGTTAAAAGATATAGACTTATTCTGCTTATTAGGGCTGTTTTGGTCCTTTGTCCTGATTTAAGCAGGTGATTTTGAATTTTCTCTTAATTCAGTTATATCCACAATATATGGAAAAATACCTGAGATGTATTAGTATAATGATATAATATTTCACTAGGTTGAAGTTATAAATGTTAATTTGAAAATGGTAGTGTTGGAGTGAGGTTGTAGTTATGATGGTCCAGGAAATGAGAGATTCCAACTGTGTCCCTGACCCAAAGAAGGATGTCATGCATTTGGAAGCTTGTTTAAATCTATCCTAACTGTGCAGTTGGTCCAGTAAAAGAGAGATCACCCACAAAAATCCTTGCTTTGCGCTTTCATTTGAAAATCATATTTCCATCTCAAAATTAGTACCTACTCTCCAGTTATAATAATTTTAGGGATAACTTGTGACAGTGTTTCCCAGAACGTGTTTTGCCCTGTTTCTGTTTTGTGCACATTTGCATAGAATCGTTTTTCCCATTTTGTTGATCACTTTTGTTGTCTCATGCATTAGCACAATGACTTCATCCTTGTTCAGTGCTCTAGTGAGCGTTCATATGCTGACTTTTTCACAGGCCTTGAGAGAAGAATTATTGCCAGTAACAGAATGTTAAATTGTTTATTTTGTTAATACTAGGTAGCAAGTTGTTGGTGTTCTGTTAAGTGAACATTTTGGAAATGACTTTGATTTTGGTTCTTTTTTGTGCACAGGAATGAAAATGAACAAAAAAGTGTTAGTGTTCTGTTTCTAGCTGTTCAACACGTAAAAATTAAAAAAAATAAAATGTTCTTTTATTTTAAGCCTTTAGACTTTTACCTTCTGCAAAAGTCATTTGTTTAGCATCCATTGACTTCATTAGATACAGCATCATATCTCTTGCATGTTCTGTCTTCCATTATTGTTTTAAGGATTTTTAATTGCTTGTTATGGTGTACATTTGACAAAATTGATTGAATGGTATGAATCCAAAAGATTACATCTTAGATGATGTATGGAGGAGCAAAGTAGCTGATGATTGCCAAGAATCAAGATATACCTTTCATTGTAGTCATGAGCGTACTACCACTTTCTTAAAAAATATATTGCAAAATAAGGCTCAGGTTTTTTACTGACAATTCTACACCAAGTTTAAAGAAACAGTAAGTAGATACGTTACAGGGAAGGAAAAATATCTGCAGTATGTGAAAAGTCCAAAAGAGGGCAGCTGAAACTTTTAATTTTATGTGGAGACGTTAACAATAGACCTTCTTTTCCTTCACGTTTGTTAGGTTGGTCGTCTAGAAAATGCAATTGGCTGGTATCACAGTCACCCTGGCTATGGCTGCTGGCTTTCAGGGATTGATGTCAGTACTCAGATGCTTAATCAGCAATTTCAGGAACCCTTTGTAGCAGTGGTTGTAAGTATTAGATGTTAACTGAGCACTTGGTAAACTGATAAAATGATGCAATAATTAGACTTCATTTATGTTTATGTTGAGTTTTCTTACTGTCAGCTAACCTGCTAATGCTATCTTACTTTGTTTTATGGAGGGATAATATTCAAGCTTCAGTTCGGTATTTTCCCTTGTCGAGTTTTTTGGCTATCTGCATGGCCAAGATGATGGTAAAAAACAGCTGTTTCATTGGTCTTAACATGTGCTGTATGCTTTATATACAGTTTTCCTATTTTAAAATCTAGTTTTGATCTTAGATTAGGAAGGTGTTTGGTACTTCTGCAAGACGGTGTTTAAATAGCCTACACTTGGTCATTTGCAGAAGTCTCAGCAATCCAGTTCTGTGACTCAACGTTTTCTGGGTTTTTATTCATTTGTCTGGTGTTTTTGTTTAAACAATATCCTGTATACTTGTTTTTAGTGAAGAGTGCAGAAAAACAGCAGAATACTGAAATAATTTGAGGGTATTTGGAAAAAGTATCATTAAGACTTTGGTCTGAAATTGAGAAAAGTATATATGAAATATTAAGAAACATTTCCAGAAGCAAATGGCTAAATCCAGCTTCACCTTTAGATGGGTACATAGTACTTTGGAGTTAACTTTAGCATTTCAACTCTTTTGGGGACTGATCCTACTCCCCTTAGAAAAGCATTTCCCCTTAGAAAAACTTTCAAAAACTGGAGATGTGGCTTCCCTCCTTTTGACCCAATAGCCTTATGACTAGGGCATCTATCTAGGGACTTGGAGATTCATGTTCTAGGCTCTCCCCAGCCAGGGGATGGGATTTGGATCTACATCTCACACTTCCCACAAAGGTGTAGGATAAACAGGGCTAAGAGCATCTTGCTATCCTACTTCTTGAAGCTTGGTCTGTTGGGCAGCCAAGAGGGGCGATTTGTGAAGCCACAAAGAGGGCAAGCCAGGAGGAGCCTACATTTTGTTTCTGTTCCTATTGCTATCTGTTTATTTTATCTAGTGATTGATTTTTTAAGTGCAGAATGCAGGAACATTGAGTGGGGTGGGAATCTAGGGTCATGTCTGTGCAGCATTGTGCATCTTCACAAAACTTGACTCCCTCTGGCTTATTTTCTTCCTGGCTCTGACATCAGATAGTTTGTAACTATGGCTTTCCTGTGACTGTCATTTGGGGGCCTCACAGGGAGTTGCATGCTTTTCCAGATAAGAATCAAATCATAACAGAGTATAAGGGGCTGGAAGCAGATCCCTTCCAAGCATCCTGAGAAAGCAAACAGAGAAGCATGTGGGGGAGTAGGACCTAAAATCTTTGTAAGTATCCCAAGATGTCACTTGGCTGTTAAGTTTTGCTCTATCTGTCTAAAAGGGAGCAGAATTTGGGCCCAAGTTCTGTTATGTTGTTGTATCATTTATCAGTGAAATGTTGGAAGTGGCTTCAACTTTCACTCTGATAGCTAAACTGGACAACGAATTAGTAAACTCATCCGCATTCCTG
>NW_005842342.1:1188811-1192101 GCF_000455745.1 Alligator sinensis
ATTCCTGCATTCCTTTCTTCCCATATCCACATCAAAAGTTAGATGATGTAATAGGCCCCTTATGTCTCAAAAGAGGGGATAATAAAGGGTTTGCTGAGATGCCTGCTAACCATTCCATTCAGGTATGCTGTGAATAAATTAATTTTAGAGTGGCTAGTGAGAAGTCACTCATACTCTACTGTATTATGCTGTAATGAGAACTCAATTTGATGTCAGTAACAAAGATACGGTTCTTTATAACAAAGTAACAAGAATTTTTCAAGTTAGTGTTTCCGTCTAAGACCTGTAAACTTAAAAAAATGATACCAACTATTCATAGTGAGTATTACCTGTATTTTTACAGATTGATCCAACACGAACGATATCGGCTGGAAAAGTAAATCTTGGAGCATTTAGAACATATCCCAAGGTAAACAGTTGAGACTAATAAAATTACCCGATTACTGAACTGTATTTTAATTATATGTATAGACCCTTAAGTAAGAATCCCTGTTAAACATTCCATCCAGGAAGAGCACACAACAACTGCTGAAACTTCCTTAGCCTGACGAAGGGTTTTTGAACCCGAAAGCTTGCTTAAAAATTGTTTTCCAACTATTTAAGTTGGTCTAATAAAAGGTATCAGATTCACCCAAAGAACCTTGTCTGCCTATGTCCTTAGACCAACATGGCTACCACCTACACCCGTTAAACATGAATAACTCATAATTGGATCTGGCTTTTGTATTCCTCAAAATGCTTTTTCAGAAAAAAGTATTTTTCAGAAATGCTTTTATCTACATTAAAATATCAGTATATGCATATTTATCCTAGAAGAAAAATAATGTTGATAAAGAGTCTGATTTCAATGTAAAGTAACTCAGTGTAATCTATAAACAATGAAAATCTGTGCTGTCCTATTAAATACTCTTCTTTGGTATGTTAGATTCAGAGGGGGTAACTTCTAGACTTCTTTCCAAGGAATTTAATATTTTTCAGTCCTCCCCTGGGTTGGGGTAGGATTGGATCACTTCTAGGAGTAGTCTTAGCACCTTGCCCAAAGATGCCTATTTACAAGCTATATCCAACAGGAACTGGACTGAAACCACCAACTTGCTTCCATCAGATTATTATTGATTATTTACTCAAATCAGATATGAATCATGTACCCAAGAAGATTCCAGAATCTTTTAGCAGGTCCATTGGGCCATCCGTTTTCAGAAGTTGTTTTCTTTATGCTAAATTAAAACATTTGCAATTGGTCTTAAAAAGACTTCAGTATAAAAAAGTACTTTTTCACTTATGTGGTATGTTTTATACATGTGTAACCTTGGCAGGGCTATAAACCTCCAGATGAAGGTCCTTCTGAGTACCAGACTATTCCACTTAATAAAATAGAAGACTTTGGTGTGCACTGTAAACAGTAAGTACCTCAGAAGTTAGCTATAGTAGAAGGCTGTGATGCTACTAGCTTTGTGGAAAAAATGTTGTTTTTCATTCGTGCTTTATGGAACCCTATTTTAAAGACTGAGGGACCAAATGAAGACACTGAGGCAGCTGAGTCAAAGCAGCTAGTTTCTGAACACCCCTGAATGGAAGTGCCAGTGCCTAATTAATTATGAATATTGACATTAATGCTGAAAAAGCATTTAACAGATAAGTGTACAAATGAGAAACATTTGAGAAATGTCTAAAGCTTTACTTTTGGAATTACGTGAAAAAAATTAATTTAGCATGTTACCATATACTTTATTTTTTCAAGTTGGTTATGTAGTTTAATGACTACACACATACATGCACAGTCTCCATGTGTTTTTGGTTTTGAGGTTCTTTTTGATTGTTTGTTTGTTTTTAAATGAGATAGCCTTCCTTTTGCATATTAGTTCATCTTTTTCCTTGTCAAGTGATGAAGATGTAGAACTAGGAATTGGAAATTCCCAACACTTTCCTTAGGCAAATCAATTTTTTTACCAACTGAAAACTGAGGTGTTTCCCTGCATCACAATATTGGGGTTAAATTCGTTAATATTTGTAAAAAGCACTCTAATTTTAAGAGCAAAATTGCTATGGAAATGTTAGAGCAAAATAATTTCTGATTATTTTAGGTGAACAAAGTGCTGGTATAATATAGTTAATTATTGATATCCAGCTGTAATGTCCTCTGAAAATGGACTGCTTGATAGTGCTCATATCTTTAATTTCTGTCTCTTTCTTTCTTATTTATTTTTTTGTTTCTCTTGCTCATTAAATAATTGAATTGCTTTGAATTTGTGTGTTTACTTGCAAATACATTGTTTTCCTAATGAATTAAATAGTTCCTGAAAATTGAGCTGGGTCAGTATATTAATGTTAATAGGTTAGTGGATCTGTTCTATTTAAATAAGAACTTACACTATTCAAGATGAAATTGTGTGCAATGACAAAGTTTAAACAGGCCAAAAAAATAAAGTATGATGCATTGCTGATTTTGACTGGATAAAGTTGACAGTTAAATAATTGGAGATTTAAAAGTAGAAAACTCATCAGACTAGCTTAATTTAAATTCCATCTGAAACACAAAGTTCTCTCTTGGGTTCACTTTTCCAAAATAATAATTCTAATATTATAAAAGCCTTTGTCTGCCTGTCTGTTTATAACGCTTTATTTGCACTGTGATTGGTTGTCTCGGCAGCCAATCTGAGTGTTCTGTGCTCTGCACAGATAGACGCACAGCAGACCACTGCCATGACAGCAGGGACTAAGGCACCCACACACACACACACCGGAACGCTGCCATGACAGAGGAGATTGAGGGGCCAGAGCTAGCCTCAGTGCCTGGGGCTCCCCCCCCACCTTGCTCCTTGGAGCCAGGGCCCGGAGCGGCCCCCCTCCCACACACACACAAACACGCACACATGCACGCACGTCAGCAGTGAGGGGAAGGTGGTGGGAAAGAGGGGAGCAGGAAGGGGAGGAGGGATTACCAGTGTCAGCGTGCTGCTGACTGCTACCACCCACCACCATCAGCCACCTCTGCGTGTGAGCTCCCTTACTCCCCCACCCCCCTTGTTCCTGGGAGGCAGAGGCGGTGCAGGGTTGAATGGCAGGGGATGCAGTGGTGCATGGCCCATACCCAAAGCAGTGGGAGGGAACTGGACCCAAAACAATGAGGTGGGGGGAAGAGGGGGAACAAGCCTAGGCCCGAAGCAGCAGGTGGGGAAGGGAGGGAGCAGGCCTAGACCAAGAGGGAAGGGGGGAAGCTGGACCCCAACCCAAGGTGGGGGAGGTGAGTGACATAGGCCTCTCTCTCAGCACGACGCCCCCCCCCTCCC
>NW_005842342.1:1192132-1196036 GCF_000455745.1 Alligator sinensis
CAATCATGCTTGACGGGAAGTTTGCTAGTTTTATTTAATAAAAGTTTATTTTAAGCAACGTAGAAACAGTACTTTATAGACTTGAACTGTTTTCCCTTGCAGGTTCTGTTTTTTTATATTCTACCTTAACGTGCTATTTGTGGGGTCATCATACCCTCCAGCAGCCTCCACCCTCCAGGAGCCTCCTAAGATTTTGGTTGCAAGAAATATTTTTTTAAATCAGAAAAAATTAAACCGTTTCCTTTTCTCCTTAATTCTATTGTGGCTTATCAGTTTCTTGAGAGAATATAGTCTCAAAACATCTTGTAGTTTTCCTTTGTTGTTAGGAATATGGGCTGGGAGAAGGGAAGAAAAGGAGTTCCTTCTAAATATTTACCTAAATGTTTATGCATTCCCACTAATGAGAGAAAGTAGTGTACTCTTCAGCTGGGGTTGAATCCATAATATTTTAACTCTATAGATTTCACTGGTTGGATTCTTAAATAGGAGTTAGGTTACTAGACACCTTTTTGAACCTGGGTCTTTATTTAAAAAAAGAAAAGTGTTAAAAGCCTGCCTTCCAGCTGACCTTCCTTCCTTTGGAATTTTGTAATATGAACAGAAAAGATTATATGATGTATAACAAAAAATAAATATTTTCTTTCTCAAGATTATCACTATCTAATATTCCTACCTTTCACATTTCTTTATGTTAGCAGTCCTTTACTATGCTTACATGGGAATAATTGTATGCAGGCATCTGGGCATTGTACAATAAGTCTTCAAACCGCAGCAGTTACCTCAATGATCTTATAGCCCAGGGGCAGGCAACGTTTTTTGGCCGGAGTGCCGAAAAACACCACAATGCCTACCTCGGAAGGTGCTGGAGTGCTGGCATGGCAGAAAAACAAAATGAGGGCAAGGGGTACATGGCAGGATGCCCTGCTTGTGCCCTTTGCCCCTGCCCCACAGCCCTACTGCCCCTTGCCCCCCACCCAAAGCACCTGCCCCACAGCCTGGGCTCTGTGGCTGCTAGCAGCTACCCCGGCTCTGGGTAGCTGCTGGAGCCTGGGCTGCTCCCAGCAGGGCTTGCAGCGTCCCAGCTGCGTGCTGGGAGCAGCCCGGGATCCCAGCTGGCAGCAGCTCCCCAGAGCCGGGGCCGGCTGCATCCGGGAGGCTCCAAACAGCTGCGCCGGGCTCCGGCATCAGCTCTGCACTAGCACATGTAGGCATGCATCGGAGTGGGCGGTGGAGGAGGGGCCTGAGGCAGCACAGCCCTGGTCTCTCCCCCACTCCCGACACGGAGGTGATGAGCCCAGCGCAGCTGTTTGTAGCCAGCCAGGGCTCTTGGCAGCTGCAGCTAGCAGAGTGCAAACAGCTCCGCCGGGCCAGGCTGCACAGCTCCGGCATCCGCTCCGTGCTGGCGGCGACTGCACGGGCACCTCGGGGTGGGCTGCACTACCCTGCTGTGGGGCACAAGGGGCAGTAGGGATTCTGCAAGCCCTGCTGGGAGCAGTCCGGGCTCCGTCGCTGGCAGCAGCTACCTGGAGCCAGGGCTGGCTGCAGCATGCCCAGCAAAATGGCCTCACGTGCCATGCTCAGCACGCATGCCAGGGGTTGCCAACCCCTGTTATAGCCTGTTCTGTTGCAACAGACAATTGAAAAGAATAGGAATAGTTATCACTATATTAGAACAGCACAGATGTGCAGTGGAAAGATATCCCACCTCTGAAAAACTTCTCTGGGAGCTTTTGTAGATGTCAGTATATGAAATGGAATTGAAATTTATAATATCTTGTCTGTATTTTGTCAGAGTTTGCATTTTTGAGGTGCATTTTGATTTTAGTTTTCTAGATCCATGTGAACATAAAGATTTGGTTGTGAAATGTGCCCTAGGAACTAATTTTGAAAACTTTGCTTTGTGCTTTTTTTAACAGATATTACGCTTTAGAAGTCTCCTACTTCAAGTCATCTTTGGATCGTAAATTGCTTGAGCTGTTATGGAACAAATATTGGGTTAACACCCTCAGTTCTTCTAGTTTGCTTACTGTAAGTACCATAAAATATTACTCAGCATGCAAGTATCCTAACTTCTTTGTGCCAGAAGGAAGGACTTGAGAAGCAAATTGCTTAACAAGCACTTAAGGAATTTAGATTGCAAACTTAAGTTCTGTATATCAGATTTTAATAAATGAATAAGAAAAAAGAAAGTTTTCATGAACATAATACCCTACTACTTAATTTTTATTTAATTTAAACAGTCCCTATTTCTGCTGCTTGATAATAAGTTACAGTTTTAATTAAATCTATTTAAAAAAAAACTCAACTTCAGTATCTCCTTATCACATAGTATGCCTAAATATGATTAGTATGCCTTAAAGTTAACAAGGCATATAGGAGACATTATTTTTGGGGACAGGTAATTTCAGTAGATTGCTAAATGGCATGCTGGTAATTCACACGTTTTGGCTATTTGTATACTGTCCTGTAGGACAGCGACATTACATTTCACCCAGTACTTGGCTATCACTTTTTAATGTATTTTGGTTTATTGCATACTGGCTGAAACCATAAAGAGGGAAATGAAGGATTGGTTAATCAGATAATGTAAAGGTTAAGCAGTGCATGCTCACAACAGAAGATTTACTGTGGTTCAGATTATTTTAAAAAATTGTAATCTGTTGAACGATTATATTTTTTGTTTCACATTAAACATGTTTCACTTTCTGAGGTATATTTACCCATTTTCTATCATAAACTATCTTACCATGTTGTATTGTCCAGTGTCTCATACCCGAGAGGAAGAGAACTGATTTTTATTTTGTGTGTGGGATTTTATTTGTTATTCACCTATACATGATCAAGTGCAGGAGCAAAATGGGATATAAGATACGATTGAACAGCAGTTGCCATAATTTTCCATCTATTCACCAGTGAGTCTTTAAGAGCTAAAGAAAGAAAATATGGAGTGACTTGTGCAGTGTCTCAGGAAATATACTACCCATTTCCTTTTTGTATTTTTTATTTTTTCCAGTTTTCTTTGTTAGTATCATTCACTTATTCATATCTTGGTAGAAAAGAAGACTAAACGAGCAGGAATCTACAGTACTAGTTTTATTATAATAAACCTGCAAATAGAATTTTACAATAAAAGGCATCCTTTAATTGATACCGCTTGTAGTTGCGTGCCTTGCCGTGAATTCTGAGTTATTCTGTATGCACAGCTGTGAGGGTGGAAAGAAGGGAGTGTTCAAGATTTCAGGCAGCGTAATAGCTGTTATCCAGGAGTTGAACTGCTAAAGCCAGCAAGCAGAGGATGAAGAAGATCATGATACAGGTTACTCCAGGGGTGGGCAAAATACGGCCCACGGGCCACATACGCATTCTATCCGGCCCGTGGGGCCCCTAAAAATATTTGGAAAATTAATATTTCTCTGTCCTTGGTTCCTGTCAAAAATGACAGGAACCAAGGGCAGCAGGACCCAGGGGGAAGCCCAGTGGGCTCCAACAGCAGCAGGGCCCGCCTGGCCCTGCCCCCAGCCGAAAGCCCCAGCTGGGGTTTCTGGGCTGGGAGCACGTGGCTGCCCCTGCAGGAAGCTCAGGTAGGTGGCAGGGGGGATGACCCTGGGCAAGGAAGGAGCAGGGATGGGTGTGGGTGGGCCTCCACACCCAGTGCCCTGCGCTGCAGCTGCTTGCACCCCGTATGGGGCTGCCTGTGCCTGCTCCAGACAGCCACATGCAAGCTGCGAGCGCCTGCAGCATGAGGCACCAGGTGGGGGAGGGGCCACTTTCCCCCCCACACTCAGCTTTTCCCTGGGCTCCTTCCCTGTGCAGAGAAAAGCGGCCCCTCGCCCGCCCCATGGCTGGCACCCCACCCTGCAGGCACTCGCAGCCCGCGCGGGGCTGTCCGGAGCAGGCATAGGCA
>NW_005842342.1:1196046-1196287 GCF_000455745.1 Alligator sinensis
GGTTGCGAGCGGCTGCAGCGCAGGGCACCGGGCATGGGGTGGGCGAGGTGCTGCTTTCTACCCACCCGCCCTGCACTCAGCATTACCTTGTAACCCAGCCCCACTGCCAGGCTGGCAGTGGGGTAGGCTACAAGCTGGTGTTGAGTGCGGGGAAAAGTGGCCCCTCGCCTGCCCCATGGCCAGTGCTCCCTGCTGCAGTCACTCGCGGCCCATGCAGGGCTGTCTGCAGCAGGCACGGGCC
>NW_005842342.1:1196558-1211813 GCF_000455745.1 Alligator sinensis
GGGACACTGGTCCCAAGATGGTGACCAGGGGGTGGGGCACCTGTCAAGGGGTGGGGCACCTGTCAGGGGGCGGGGCTACCCATGCGGCCCTCAACAGCCTGCCAAAACTGAGTAAGTGGCCTTCCGCTCAAAATAATTGCCCGCCTCAGGTTACTCATACAGTAGAGCAAAAATCCCATCCCTCAGTCACTGTTCAAAACAACAGATTTTTACATTAGTGAGTTTTTGTAGGGATTGGAGAATAGGAAGGAGAAATGGGTATGAGGTGGGCTATTTTTGGTGGAAAAATAAAAAAAATAAAGGTTGCTACAATTTAAAAATCATGGCTGCAAAGTACAGATTAGCTCTGTTGGTAAAAGCATGATGCTAATAATGCCATGGTTGCAGGTTTGATCCAACTTCTCCTGCCGCAGGCTGGTGGTTGGACTAGAAGGCCTCTTGAGGTCCCTTCTAGCCCTATTTCTGTATTATTTATGTCATTGTAAAACATTCCTGGGAGTGATGATAGCGGGTCTACTGTCAAAAGGGCAAGTACATTAAAAAAATATTTTTCATAATGCAATTTTTCTTGAAGTATAAGATCTTAATAGAGTGAGGTAAACCACATAATTCCATATCCGTCTAGTTTAGTTGTATATTTTCTGGGGGTGAGGAAAATATTCCATTGGGTCACTATAAATATAAGTCTTTTTCAGGTACCACTGAAACTTTTGGAATGGTTACATTGACTTACCAAAATATGCACCATAAAATTAGAGGAATATTGACTGACATACAAGAGAATAATACTAATAGATTGGCTATTTACAAATTATTAGTTTACAAATGGCATGCAGAATTCATAATGAATACTAGAGATAATGAAGAGAAGGTATTTGAAATGATTGAAAGCAATGATCCAAGTTTAAACCCAATTTTTTGAAAGATGGGCAATCTAAATAGATTCTTTTATAATGAACACATACTGTAAGTGAAGTGACTTATTTTGATAGAAGTAACAGCTTATGAAATAAGGTAAATCATAAGGGGTATTTTTTTTTATACCAACAAAAGCAGGAGAGTGCTAAGCCAGAAGCCAGGATTCCATGCTGATGCTACTCAAATGCTGACTGTCATGTAGGCTGTATGTTATGGTTCTGTAATACAATAAACAGTGGCTTGGGTAAAAAGCATAATTTTAGTAGTACCCCTCAAACTGGCAAAAGCATGGCTATACTTTTACTTGGTGCAGCTCTAGCATCAGTGTACTACTACCTGTATAGGCAAGGATTGGTCTGTGCTCATACAAGTGATTTCTCAAAACTAGAAATCTTAGTCATTTTAGAACATTAATTTTTCTCTTAGTAGTATGTATCATAATTAGATATGGTAACAAATCGTAATTAAATTCTGATGGGTTTTTTTCACTTCTAGTCTTAGATATCTTTTAGTATATCACTGTTTTCATGGACACCAAATTAAACAATTAAAATAAGATTATAATAGAAATATTGCCTCGTCCTTCACCAATGCTGCCATGTCTTACTCTGTTTCATTTCAGAGAAAGTGCTTAGCACTCTTCATTTGCAGCTATTTCTTCTAAGATTATTTCAAAAACTAAAGATTTCTTCCTGTAAATGCGCATTTTGTACAACCTCTCCTGGCCAAAAATGACTGGGACCACTGCTGCTTTATTCTGGGGCAGCTCAAGAGCAGCAAAGAACTCTCACCATCCCAATGTAATTGTTCATTGTTCATCATACCCTTAGCTCTACGAGTCTTAAATACAAATAGTTTGTGTTGTCTTTCTTGATGAGCTAGAGAGGCCTTGGTAGGATGATATCAGCATTACCTACACTTAAGGATAGGTTTGTTTCCTTGTATATATGGTACCTAAATACCAACGTGACTTAAGCTATGGCTACTATATTTAATGGCATGTTTCTCCTACAGAATGCTGACTATACCACTGGCCAAGTCTTTGATTTGTCTGAAAAGTTAGAACAGTCGGAAGCCCAGCTTGGGCGAGGAAGTTTCATGTTGGGATTAGAGACGCATGACAGAAAATCAGAAGACAAACTTGCTAAAGCAACAAGGGATAGGTAAGATCATACATACGTGTTCTTTTGTAGGGCATGCTGTCATCTTTGTTAAAAACCTGTTTTAATATCTGTAATTATAACTTGGAGGGGATTATTCTCCAGACCCTAAACATCTTTGTGGGGCAGGTTGGCCGCAGAGTATACTCCATTAAAAGAGGGAAGGAGTTGGGTGTTTTTTGTTTTGTTATTATTTAAGCTTACAAGAGCACCTATAATTTGTATATTGTTGATTTGATTTTTTTTGTAAACTAACACCATGAAAAAATCCTCTTGAGTTTGAGATTTTCTTAAAAATAAATGTTAAAACATCTATTCAACAAACAGAAAACTGCCTGCTAAATGAAGAAAGCCAGCACTGCTAGAAAATAACATGGCTTATATTTTTACTGCTGTTAGAATTCAGTTAAAGGTAATGGAAATACAAGTAATGAATATTTAGTGTAGATGCTCTTAAAATTATTTTCTCTTCAATCAGCATTTTCTTCCGTTTGTCATGCTTTTAGGGTTTCAAACAAACTGAGAGTTTTCCTTTTTTATCTCTGCATAGAGCAACATTTCCTTTTTCAAATAAATAAAGGGAATACCCTTTAAGGAAGCCTATGAAGCCTGCTTTTTAGATTATTTAGCTATCCTGCTCCCAAATATTATTTGCTATTATCAGTTAATTAAAATAGTATAATAGAATATTACAGTATAATTTAAAAGGCACTTGCAGTGCCATCATCCCAACTACTCCCTTGTGTTCCTTTAAAAAAATATCCAACTTCCTTTCTGAGCTTTGAGATTCTAATAAACACCTGTTGCTTTTTTACTAGCTTTAATGTCACTCTTCAAATACCATATTTATTCAAATACAAAACGATTTTTTCCCCCAGTTGGCATGGGGGTAAAAAGCCCCTTGTCTTATAACCACCCACAAAGAAATCTCTCTAAATACACTGTCTATCATTAAAGTGCTGCCAAAAGCAGCACATACTCAGCACTTAATCAGCGTCGTAGTTGGTTTCCAGTGGTACCAACTCTGATTCTGACTATAAAACACATGGCCCACATTGGGCAAACATGCTGAAGAGGAAACTGCCACAAAGATAAGTTAGTACAGCCCATCTGAATAAGACATATGGTAGCACGTATTAAATGCAGCCCCCCTTACCACTGACTCTTTTTCAAGTCACAGTGAGCCAGTACACTGAATACATTTTGACTTCCTCTTCACTCCCACGGCTGAGCTGTGCATTGTTTACTGTCTTCCAATGATTCCTGTTTCTTCACCAGCCTTAAATGCATGGCACACAAATGCTTTGTTTCAGTTGCAATA
Organism: Alligator sinensis; assembly: GCF_000455745.1. Lineage (NCBI taxonomy): Eukaryota > Metazoa > Chordata > Crocodylia > Alligatoridae > Alligator > Alligator sinensis. The sequence goes on from NW_005842342.1 coordinate 1,199,958, forward strand.
ATGATTGTGTTTTGAAATGTTTGGAGGTTGGAATAGCTGGTAGGTCAAGGAGAAAAATCCAAACATAAAAATCTGTCCCCCAAAATCTTAATAATCTTATTTTGTGTTGTTTCCAGTGACTCCAGTAAATAGATTGGCATGTCTCATCCCCGCCACCTCCCTAGACTGTCATCCTATGGGTGGCCCCAACCTTTATTTCCTGCCAAACCGGGTGTTTCCATTTCATTAAGCTGTCAGCATTTAATTCATAAATATAAGGCTGTAAGGCAGGGGTGGGCAAAATACGGCCCACAGGCCAGATCTGGCCTGCCAAGCCATTCTGTCCAGCCTGTAGGACCCATAGACATTTTTTGAAAATTAATATTCATTTGCCTCTGGCTCCTGTCAAAAGTGACAGGAGCCAGGGGCAGTAGGACCCAGTGGAAACTACAGCAGGCTCCTGGAAGAGCAGGGCCCGCCCTTCCTGCAAACCCCACCCACACCCCCCTCCAGATACAATCTCTCTCTCTCTCTCTCTCTCTCTCTCTCTCTCTCTCTCTCTCACACACACACTCACACTCACACACACACACACACACACACACACACACACACACACTATACAAGAGTAAGACTACATTTTGAGCTATTATGCAATCACTTCTACACACAAAGCACAAACACACAGGTATCAGGACAAAAATATTTTTTTAATTGAATTAAAATATAATATTATGGGTATTTGATATTTTGTACATAGTTTGTTTTTTTTCCAGTTCTAAGATAGCAAACCCTCTTTGAAGGAGTACTTCCAGGGGCAAGGGGAGGGACTTCTGGTGGCAAGGGTCAGAGGGCAAGGGGGGGACTTCCAGTCCCTAGATGGCGACCAGGGGGTGGGGCATCTGTCAAGGGGCGGGGCTACCCATGCAGCCGTCGACAGCTTGCCAAAACTCACTAAGCAGCCCTCCACCCAAAATAATTGCCGACCCATGCTGTAAGGGGCCTTTGTGGTCATGTGGTCTGACCTATATAAAATGAATCACTGGACTTCCTTGAATTAATTTCTGCTTAAACTCGGAGCATCTCTTGTTGACAGCCCTAAGTGCATTATTGTGTCCGTCCATCCCCCTACCCCCTCCCCCTTGCTGTACTTCGGATATAGTACAGAGAGTAGATTATTGGAAGGTCATAAACTTCCTTGCTTACATAGGTCTCTTCTACCCTTTCCTGGCTCATCCAGATCTCATATCACTCCAAGCTGGATGCTTCTGTCTGGATTCTAATTCAGGGCTGGAGGGCACTTTATGTTCTGATTTTTCACATATTTAAATATGCGTTGCTTTACCATTATGTACCCTTAAACTACCTAGGTTGCAAGTAATACTGTTGGCTAGTCTTTTGCACAGACACATTGTAATCTGTTTGACATATAAGCATTTAGCACATACTTTTCAGAGGGGTAAACTGTTGCCTTAATGTTTTCAGTATGTCTTTCCTATAAAGCAAGCATGGGTGCCATGCACTAATTGGAATAGAAACTGAAGTACTGATTATCAAGGAACTGAAAGGCTTGGGCATGAACTTCAAATGCGTGCAAAACAAACCAACAAAAAATACTGTTTTTCCAGAGGGATTATCTCTGTTTCAGGAATCTCTTGCTCAGATACCACCAGCAGATGGAGTTCTGTTTCCTCTGTTTTTAGGCTAGAAATGTGCTAACCCTGTAGGACAAAAAAGAAGTCTATGAAATTTGGTTCTCGACATATCAAAATCTTGTTAGCTTGCCTTTTAAAATAACAAATAGATATTGGCAACTGTGACTAAATTGCTTTGCATCACTTTTCACATCTGGACAGTTGTGGAGATTCATGGGGTTATGGGCACCGCAAACTCCTAAGACAGCTGAATAACTCAGAATACAATGACAGGTACTTCAGTGTTTAGCCAACAATAAATTTATGCTTGTTTTTCAGCTGCAAGACCACCATAGAAGCTATACATGGATTGATGTCTCAGGTTATTAAGGATAAACTTTTTAATCAAATAAATATTGCTTGAAGTGCATCACCAATTGATATAAATCTCCAGCATAGAACTAGTTATGGTTCTTTCTTTCATTTGGACTTGTTCAGTTTTGGAATTAAAGTCAGAGTGGAAAAATATTCAGTTAATTTGTAGTACTTTAAATATTTCCCATCTTTTTGCCCAGTTTTAAAGAACAAGATGTCCTGAAATATGTTGCAACTGTTCTCTACCATCAGACACAACCACTTTGGATAATTGCTCCAAAAGAAGAAGAAAAAATGTAACTTGCTTGGTGTTATCCTTTAGTATTTATCTCTCTTATCAATCTACAATAAAAAGCTGTTTTAAAAATGAACAAGTGATTTTTTTTTTAATGATTTATCATGTGGTTTTTATTCACTTTTCTCCCGTTTTGCCAGAGACGTTTTTTAAATTTCCCTAAATTGCAGGCAGCTGAGACCAGTTAAGAATTTTATTTCTGTTTAGAACATACTACATATGCTTTCCAACTCCTCTTCTAATATAACAGTTAACCTAAAATGGTCCAAGCTTTTTTAATGTAGTTCAAAATAAAATTATAATTGAAGCATTAGCTTATTTTCACAAGCTGATTCAGTAAGTGTCCTCTTATACCAGGTGTGTTAAATGTAAATGTGTGGGCCAGATCCAGCCCACAGAGCTTCTCACAGGTAGATCCAGACAGGGCTGGAAATGTAGGGGTTATGGGTGGCATTAACCTCCATGGGTGCTGGCCACAGCAAGAAGCACTACTGGATGGATCTGAGTGAGTTATCTGGCTAGAAAGAAGCTCTGTGGACTAGATTCATTCTGCAGACCATATGTTTGATACTCCTGATCCAAACATTTGAACGGACTTGGAATAAAGAAAAAGAAGGTTAGAAGGGACTTCAGAGGGTCATCCATTCCACTGGCAGTTCAAAGCAAAATTATCCCCATCTAAACTCAGCCAGACCTTCCCCCCGCCCCCCGGCCAAGTAGTTTACTTGTGGCTACACAGTGGGAATTATTTGCTAATACATAACAGTGTGTTTCATAGAAAAGGCAGTGATAAGCAGGGATTCTGGTTTTCTCTGATTTTAAAAGAAACCCCAATTTTTGTGTTAAATTTAACCCCAATAACTTTATACGCATTAAAAACTACATTTAAGCTCATGAGCAGGAAGGGTTTGAGAAAAATCTAAACAGCAAAAGATTTACAGTTGAAATACTATTTTCTACTTTCATTTTTTTTTCCTTTCAAAAGCTGTATTTTCTATTAAAACATGCTTATTGTCTCATGCATCCTCTTTCTAGAAGGTTTTGATGCTGTATGTACATAGTCCTTTATAATTAAAGGACTTTATTTTTAATTGAATTAAACTTGATTTTATTTTATGTTTTCTTAGCCAAAGGGTATTCCTACAAGTGAAAAGTAATAGTGTAGTTCTGCTGAATACAGAATTGTACTTACTTCATATGAAATGGGAAAGCCTTTTTGAAGGCAGACTGAGTATGTAAACTTTTTCTGTTTGACTTAAGAATTCCAAACAGTAATAGAAAATGTAAAGAAATGGAGTATATGAATTGCAAACTTCCAGTGAAACCAAGCTGTCTACAGCTTTGTATCTCTATGGTGATATTACTTTTCCCCTACCCTTCCCCCATGACACTCTCCTCATTGCTTGAGGGAAGAAAATGAAAAATGAATGTCATTAAAAATCAGTTTAATCTAATCTAGGAATACAGACATTAAAACACGTTAATCATAATTGTTTGTTTATCGTGGCATTTCTGCAGTACTGTGTAAAGTTAGTTTTGGGTGCCTTGATGATGCATTTCAATCTTCAAATGTGTTTTGATTTCTTTAAAGCTTACCCTTAATTCTGAATTTCTTGCTTTTGGAATTTTTTGTGGGGAGGAAATTTACAACATACTTTATGTAAAAGGCTGATATATACTCTCAACCTTGTCTCTCTCTTGACTTTTTTTTTTGTCTCCCTCCCCTGGCCCCGCTTGAAACCATTTATGATTCATGTAATGCTTTTCATCCAAATGAATTCTGGTGTACTTGAAGCCAATATGTACATCAGGAAGGAAATGCAGCCACCTCTGAAAATAAAATGAAGCATAATTTAGGCTGAATGTAATAGCAAATTTACAATTTAGTCAGAACAGAGGTGGAGGGAGGGAGTGGGGATGCCAAAGCATTTTCAGTGATTTGAAGTGGCAAACATCTTTGTGGATTGACCAACACTAGCAGTCCTACACAGTACAGGAGCAAGCACTGTAGTCCCTTTTAGAAAATGTAAACATCCAGGAACAATTGGATATGAAAATGTATTTTTGGCCCTACATAGTTTCTTTGAGCACTTTGCAAAACTTACTAGCATTGAAACCTAATCACACAGAATGTGTGTACAATTGCATGACAAAAACTAAGAATCTGAACCATAACTTTGAAAAATGTAAGTCATCTTTTCTGTGTATACTAAATTGCTACTTGGAAATATAACACAATATCAATTTGAATCCTTCGGGAAGAACCTGGTTCCAACTTCTGAGACAGTAAAAATGGCTATATAAATTGTAAGTGTAAAAATGCCTTATAGTTTAGCATATGAAGGAAGTACCTCTAAGTTACCTTATCAGTCTGTAGTTGCACACATCTAAATTGTCATAGTTTAAAATGATCATAAGCTGAAAGTTCTTCAGGCGGACTACAATTATTTTTATTGCAAATGGAATTAAAATTTTCAGATTTTTAAAACATTGCATAGCACTTAGCCAAATCCATCATTTTTATTTACTAAATGGACAAAAATATACTGATCTATACAGCTGTTTATTACAGTATTTGATTCATAACTGAGCTTCATCAGTGTACCCAAGGCTTCTGGCACATGTTCATTCAATGGCATGATGGGATTTGCTCCCCAATCCCAACAAGTGTGCCACCCCGTTGAAATTAGGGATCAGATTTGAGTCACACGGTTACTATTTGCCAGTGCAGGGGGAATTCAAGATCATCATGAGCCTCAGGACCACACTGGGAAAAGTCCTAGGGCTGACCCACACTGCAGCATTCAACCGGGGCCCACAATCAGCACATTATCAGTCCAGCCTTGTTAAATTTAAATAAACCATAAGTTTTTGATATTGTGCGTGGAACACTTGTATGGGTCATTTGTCATTATATGGGGCCTTAAATCAGGTGCACATATAGTACTCTTCCCGTTTATGCCACAATGGATGTGTTATTTGTGACACAAAATGCAAAGTGTAGGGCCCAAGTTAAAAAATAATAACAACAACATCATGTTTGGCTGTGACTGGCCTAATGCTGGACCCATTAGAGCTGCTCAGGAACTAAAATAGCAACCAACCTCTTAGCATTTGAAGTCAAAGTTCTACATCCTTTTTTCAGTGTTGATAAGTAAATGAAAGTTTGCTATCTTTAGCACTACCTAGATTTTACAAGAGCAGTTTGTTGTCATGTCCAACAAAATGGAGAATCATAAGAAGTACAGTAAGTAAGCTGTAAAAAATAAATAAGATAAGGCTAATTCCCACAGAAAATGATTAGCTAGCTTCTAGCCTAAATTCGAAAGAATACAGTTTGAGATAAGGAAACATGCATTAAAGCATGTTTTGACTTGACAGCTGGATGTAGTCCATCAATTTTATGAACAAATTTCTGCTTGATATTTTTCACTTTTTTTGTTTAAAAGTTAATAATTTACCCAAGTCAGTTACCTTGTATTGTGAACAGAGTGTAATTATTTTGACAGCCAGGAGCTTTAATTCAATTAATATACGAAAGTTTATTCTATGTTCAAGACACTGGAAGATGGCAGTATTTTCCTGTGCATTGTACGAAAATGAAGGTACATCTTGTATTCTGATTTTAATATTGTCTGATTTGGGTATACTTTTTAGAGTACGTTTTTACTCCGCAACATTAAGATTGTATTGTATTATAGTAGTACGTGCTTGAACAATACACTATAAATTAATGTGCTGTCCGTAATCAAATTCAAACTTGGTTTTTATAAATCAGCATAATACCCAGCCAGTGTTTCATATTTTAAATAGCCACAGCATTGCACAAAAGAATAATAAACTAAAGTACAGCGCTGTCTCTTTTGAAAATAAACATAACAGAGGAAAATCGTGGAACTGAAATGGTTCTGAGTACGAGTGTTTTGGTATTTGAAGGCTGTGCGGTGCAGAAGTGGAGGGTTCCAGATGGCTGGTGTGTGAATGATGTGGTACAGATGTAGGTATCATGGATGCATAGGAATTAATTTTGTGTTATTGATGTCTGCGCTGCATCTGAAAGTTGTATATATTGAACTAAAAATGCGCTGTTTAGCTTTCAAAGTTCCTATATTCCTGGATTATTTTAAAATTTGTTAATGGCAAAGACAGTATTTATGAACAGTGTGTGATTTACATAAAGGAGCAGTGCTGCTGTGTTAGTTCCCAGGTTTCATATACTTGGCAAAATATTTTAAGTACACAGAATTTAGTTTTCTCAAATCCCATATTAGTTATTGTATCATGTAATTAATATATTTGCCCTTCACTAATTTATAAAATATTTTAAATTACCAGTAGCAATATTTATTTTTGTGTACAAATGGTGTTTAGAAAAAATGTAAAAGGTTTGATTTATTTATTCAGAATATTACAGCCAGATTTTGAAAAGAATTCTGCACTCAGCAGCTGCCATTTAGGTGCCTTATCTAAGCAGCCAGATTTTCATAAGACCTGAACTCCACTTGACATCTGTGTGTGTTGAGAATCTGATCACATGTTTAAGGTGTCAGAGTTGTTTTGACAAATCAGGCTCCAATTGCGTGTACTAAACACGGATGAAAAACTAGTCCATGTACGTTTTCAGTGTCGCAGCAACAGACAATGTTCTGCATTTGCATTAGCTTCTTATTCAGTCAGTTTGTTTTATCTTTGTCTGAGTTAAATCTATTCATGCCAGTAATATCGCTGAAGATTGAAGTTTGTGGGTATTTTTCATTAATTTTTATTCTATGCTTCTATTAAATACATTTTTGTAAAAATAAGTCAAAATATTTTTGACTAACAAAGATACTTCACACTTGGGGAACCTGAAGACTCTTAAAGGATGTGTTGGATTAACTATGTTGATGTGTTACCCAAATTAAAAACATAAATTTAGAAATATATATATAACAAATTATTAGCAAATATTCTTTTTTCTTTCCCTCCTCCTTTGGCAAAGTTTATATCATTTATTTATTTTAGATTACCCTGTGTCTTAAAATCAGTTTGACACATTTCTTACTAGTACAGAAGTACATGGTTTGTATTGCTTTGTTACACAAAATTCCAGTCAGAATTGGGGCCCCATCTTAGTAAGATCTAGCAAAACGCAACATTTGATTTGTTTATCAAGTAAATGTATGTTACAAACCAGTGTGGGAAGCTATATGATTTTAAGGGCACAAATGCTTAAGAAAAGGAAATGGCTAAAATGTGGTGTGATAGCATACATGATTAATTGCCTGCATGTAGGAGTTTTTTGTGCCAAGACTTACAGAACAACTGACATCAGGGAGTCTCCAGTTAGTTAATCAATGTTCATATTTATTTTGGAATTAAAAACTTTATAGGGGCTTAAAGTATCTTGTTCCTTAAGGGCAGGGTGTTTTGGGCTTTTTTTTCCATGAACCACAGTTGTACTTTCAGAACCTAGGAGTCATATCCATGAGGAAACACATAGCTTAGGAGAGTTAGATTTGAACCTCACATGAAACTCTCATGGTATGAAAAATTTACTGTGACATTTGGTTTGTTTTTTGTTATGAAAAATTACTTTGCACAAGCCTTTCTGAAAACGAGTATTCTGGGAAGCAGCATGGTCCATTGCCTAGTGCATGGGACTGTCCCAGGAGACCTGGGTTCCATGCTAGGTCATGGGACTGTCCCAGGAGACCTGGGTTCCATTCCTGACTCTTCCACAAACCATACGTGACCTTCATTAAAGCAATTTTGTGCCTGTTTTTGTAACTTTTTCATAATTTTACAAATAGGAAATGATTATTTGTTATTGAAAATTAGAAAAATACCAAGCAGAATTGTTTACTATTACAAGTTAACTCCAACTTCTCAGTTTGTCAGAAAATGCAGAACTGAACAACAAGCCAGTAATACTACTAACAAAGAACTTTTACACTTGCCTCAGTTTGTGTTTAGATCATGCTGGACAGAATATATTTAAACCTTTTAAGAGGATTTTATATATATTATTTTCAGGAACTTTTAATTTTTTACTGAAATATGCATTCAACTCCTGTATAATTCATCTATCATTTCCTATGTGAATTGTCTGTTTATTTTAGACCTAGTTACCCTAGGGCTTGTGTATTACTGCAGTGGCATTCCTTTATTGAAAATAAAATTAATGTTTGTGTCTGCATCCAAAGATATACACTCTTCATCTGATGAATCACCTGTATCTGGAATGAAGTGCATATTTTATTTTACTGTTTTGTGAAGACAATATTTCAAATGGTAGTTGCATTAAAACTGAGGAAACTAGGTAGTTACATGCTATTTAAATAGCACCTATGATTCAAAAGTACAATAAATAATTTAATAATGGCATACAAGATATCAGTATAGATGCCAGCCACTTGAGTACCTCAATATAACCTGCAGGTTACAATGGACAGTAAGCTTGAATATAAGCCAACAATGTGCCCTTGTTGCAAAGAATGCTAATGGCCTAGTGGGCTACATTGGTAGGAGCACTGCCAGTAAATTAAGGGAAATGATTCTTCCTCTATATTCAATGCTGGTGAGGCCACATCTGGAGTACTGTCTAGTTTCAAGGGCCCCACCACAGAAAGGATGTGGACAAATTAAAGGAGAGTCCAGCAGAGGGCAATGAAAATGGTTAGGGGGTTGGAGCACATGACTTCTGAGGAAACTGAGCTTATTTAGTCTGGTGAAGAAAAGACTGAGAAGAGATTTAATAGCAGCCTTCAACTACCTGAAGGGTGGTTCCAAAGAGGATGGAGCTAGACTGTTCCCCGTGGTGGCAGATGACAGAACAAGAAGCAATGGTCTCAAGTTACAGCAAGGGAAGTTTAGGTTAGATATTAGGAAAAAACTCTCTCACTAAGAAGAGTAGTCTCAGGGTGAGATTTTGATAACGGTCTTCAAATTATATAGAGAGGATGGAGATATTCTATTATCTGTGGTTGTAGGGGACAGGACTAGGAGCAAGGGCCTTGTGTTGCAATAAAGGACAATTTAGGTTAGAGATTAGAAAAAAACTTTCTGACTGGGTGGTCAAGTGTTGGAATAGGCTACCTAAAAAGCTCTGGAATTTCCATCCCTGGAAATTTTTTAAGAGCTGGTTAGACCAATGGCAGCCAACCTTCGAGCCCTGTGAGTTGGATGAGTAGCATGGGGTTGGCCCGTGGGCCCAGTCCCACACATTACAATTCAGTCGCATGCCAGCCTGATAGCATGCAGAGGTATATTATCCAACTCGTGGATCTCCACTTGGGTCTGAAAACTTGGCGGTATCAGGGCATCAGTAATTAACACTGCCACAACTCCCCTGCCACCGAGTATCCAGACACTTAGGAAACCCCATAGACTGGATGATACAGATCTACAGGCCAGGGGTTGAGCACCCTTGGGTTAAATAGTCACTTGGCTGGGATGGCTTAGTCAGGAAGAATTCTGCCTTAACAGGGGGCTGAACTGGATGACCTTGTGAGGGCCCTACTAGCCCTATTTTCCTATGATCCTATTATTAGAGCTATTTCTGTTCATGTTCACTATAGTTAAGGTTGTGAGACATCTAATCTTGTTTTTACTTCTAAGGTAAAATTTTCCAAAGTTGGTCTCCACGTGGCGGTAAACTTGTGCTTTTAATTTGAGTGTTTCAGAGCACTTCTAGTACTTTCCCTTTTGACCTCTCCTCATCTTTCTCATAAATAAAGCATACATATTCCTTGCCCGAAGGGCCTTAATTTTTCAGTATGTAATGCATGAATAAACTGCTGCTCCCATGCAAAGCATGCCTGAACTCTAAGGTGCTCCACGTGGAAAACACAACTCACTCTCAAGCAATCAATTGAAGAATCAAAACCTCATTATGTTAAAATATTTTTGGAATATACACATCTAGTTCTGATGGTACAGACAGGGACAAGTCTAAGATGCTAAAACACTGCCTATAAACTTTCTAAGAAAATACTTAATATGTTAGCTATGTGATGTGTAGGGGTTGTATTAGAACTTGTTTGTTCCACTCCGAAATAAAACCATGCAGAATGTAACTTCATGCTGCAAGAGGGCTATATTTCTTACAAGAGGTTCTTCAAGGGATTCAGTGTACTTAGAAAATGAATTTTGGTTAAAGAGTTCCAGGCTTGATCTTGTAAGAAATATAGCCCTCTTTTAAAACACTATTTCTAAATGTTTTCTTCAAGACTAGTTCTGTACTTAGCCAAATTTCTGCCATACTGAACAGTACACAGATGATTGTTTAATGCCCTGTGCCACTACACTGGAATCGTATTTCAAATCTTAATGAATAAATATTTTCTCTTAAGTCTCTTGTTGCTTTTTTATATTAACACAAATTGGTAACAGACAGCTTTAGACACCTGCAGCCATGAGGGGGAAAGTAAAGTTCAAAATGAATTTTCATAATTTTTTTTGTAAAGAAAAGATGCAATTGAAGCCACTGTTTCAATTCCATACTAAACTACATAAATAAGGTTATTTTGTGGTATCTGAGAGAGGGGGATGGAGGGAATTTCAGATTCAGTAGATGGGAAGCCTTTCTACATAGCCTCCAGTTCTGACAGTAATTAAAAAGGGAGTCCTTCACATCCATTGCTGTCAGACACTGTTTAAAAGAGAAATTAAGTCCTGCTCCCACTGAAAGTTACAAGTTTTGTCATTTATTTCAATGGAGAGAAGATTTGGATGGCCCTTAAAAAAATTAAGATAACTTGTCCCACACCCAAAGAAAGAAAAAGATTTTTTTTTCTTTAATAGGACACAGGTTCAGTGACATGTTTTAGGTTTCATTCCAGCAAAAACAAAACTGCAGTCCTTTTTATTTCAGTGGGGCTAGTCACATGATTGAAGTGCTTGGCTGACCATTTTTGTTAAGAAACTGAGTGTTTGACTCTCAATGAACAGTCCAGTAAAGAAAGTGACATTCAAGAAAACCACCTTTCTGGGTGAACACTTTATCCCTGGAGCTGAATGTACTAAGATTTCACTTGTTCAAGGCATTTCCCAGAGAGCATAACTAATGCTGATAATTTGACGTTAATCCAGCCCTGGGCAGAAGGTAACTCTTGAGTGGGCCCTGGGCAAACAAACTCATGGGCCCCCAGCTGAAGATGAAATTTCTATATTTTCTTAACTCGATAACTGTAATATGTAAAGCAAGCACAACTGAGCCCCTTCTTCACGTAGGGCTCTAGGCATGTGCTTAGTTTACTTATGTGTTAATCTCACCCCGATTGCCTTATCTTGGGGCCTTCTGCACACAAAGTACTAAGCTCCCTCACATCCTGTTTTACACATGGGGAAAACCATGAAATCTTTACAGACGAAATAAATGATGAGTGACCTGGGCACCTGTTCTGTCAGCCCAAATTGAGACATCATTTAACTCAAATCGTGGCCTGCAACAGAAAGGGTTCGCCGAAGACTACACCACCCTCAAACCGCTTGAAGACACAGTTTGAATGTTGCAACCAGTTGTGTTCTGAACCTGTATTCTTGGTGCTGATGGGGACTTGGTCCTCCCCGAAGCCGTGACCACGTCTCCTG
>NW_005842342.1:1211878-1213780 GCF_000455745.1 Alligator sinensis
CGGTGGGGCCCCCGTCTGGAAAGTGATGGCCGCGCCCCAGCCGCCGCCTGCACGTGACTGCTGTGAGGTCTGTAACTACAACCCGGACCGGGTCTCGCCAACTCCTGGCTGGAAGCGAAGCGCGCCAGACCCGTGCTGTACCCGGCCGGAAAACCCCGCGCGGGCTCCAGCACAGGCCGGGGCGCTTCCGGGCAGACGCCGGGTCTCACCTCGCGGCTTCCAGCTGCAGCAGTAGCCCCCACCACCACTAAGGCTGCCAGCTGCGCATGCGCAGGAGCCTCGTCTGTTCGCCCGTCCCCCAGCAGCCTTTGCGCCCAGCGTTCTGTTGCCCTGGCAACCGGTGGGGCCCGGCGGTGGTGCGCGGCGCCCCCGTTGTGTCAGCGGCTCTCGCAGGGGTCCCGGAACCGCGCGCAGGCTCTAGCGCGGGGAGGGGCGGGGAGGTGAGGCGAGGTAAGGGCGGGGCGGAGTGGGGTGGCCTGCGGGCTCGTTCCTCCGAGGGGCTGCCGCCCGCCTTCTCGCGTCACAACAGGCCTTAACGTCATCGCGTGACGTCAGCGGCGCGGGGTGAAGTTTGGGTGAAGGCTCTGTCTCCAGACTTGGGGCAGGGTGTGGCTGGTGGCTGCTGTGAGCGGAGAGGAGGAGTGTGCTCGGGCAGGAGAGAGGTGCAGCCTCGCCTGGGCGTCCGAGGAAGCTTCCTTCAGGTCCCTGTTTTCTTGTGACTTGTCCCAAGGAATTAGTTGCTGTGTCTCCAGTGGCCTTCCTGCTTGGGTGGGGTGGCTCATAGTTTTTCCTGGTGGGCCTGTGCCCGTGGTTTCCCTCAGCATAGAAAGTGACTTTCAACAAATGCACCTTTCTGGACAAACACTTTATCCCTGGGGATGAACGTGCTGAGATTTGACTAAAAGGCCTTCTCCAGGGAGCATAACCGTAATGCTGATAATTTGACACAAGGGCAGAGGGGGTGTTGTGGGGAATACAGAGCCGGTGATGTCTAGAGCAGGGGCTTCAGCCCCTGGCCTGAAGGCTAGGTGTGGCCCCTGGGGCTTCCCCTGGCGTGGGAAATCTGGGGGTGGGGTATCAGTAGGCACCTCTCCCTTGCTACTACATTTCCAGACATGTGGGCAGCCCTGGGCCCTGAACACTGGATCAAGAGCCTGATTCTGGTGTGCTGGGCCAGGTGGGGGTGACACCAGACCCTAGGGCTAATTTTGGTGGGGCAGAAAGGGAGGACTGCTGGATCCCCAGGGCTCAATCCAGCCCATGGTCTGCCCCCACACAACTCATCTGGTCTGCAGGACCAAAAGGTTTAGTACCACTGATTTTGAGAGATCTATCCCCTATCTCCCTGGCATCCATTTTTATTGCTTTAGAGAGGCCAGAGAATCATCTCCAACCATCCTGTTCAACAGCTGTAATAGATCTACCATCCATAAATTCGCCTAGTCCCTTTTTTTTTTTACCCTGGCTATGCTATCTGGCTCTACTACCTATGGTGGCAATACATTTCTCAAGTTCACTATGCGTTGCATAAAAAAGTACTTTCTCTTGTTAATTTTAAACCTATCTCATTTCAGCAGGTGCCCCCTAGTTCTAATATGGTAGGACTTGGTGAACAACAGTTGTTCCCTATTCATTGGGTTCACAGCCTTCATGATTTTGTAGACCTTTATCATATCTCCCCTCAGCCTTCTTAGACCTCCCAACTATACAGTTGGTTCAGTAGTTTGGATTAAATTTAATCCAAATTAAATTGCCTCCTTCAATATCTCCAAAAGGTATCACAAAAAACCATCCTTGTCTCCCTTAAAGCATTTTGGACTTATTTTTATTTTTGCAGTGATAGAGATAACTTCTATATGGGAATCTTTTCCCTCACCCCCCCCCCCCAAAGAAGCAGGGTAT
>NW_005842342.1:1213811-1214474 GCF_000455745.1 Alligator sinensis
GTAGCAGGTTATGAGTGTCTCAAGCATATTAAAACAACAAAGAAAATGTGATGTGCCACTTATTTTCTGGAAGATGTTTTAAGTAATGTCAAAATCTAAAAGGGGGGGTGTGATTTATAAAGGCAAAAGCTTCTGTTTATTCATAATTGTCTTGGCATAAACAAAAAAAAGAAAAGGAATTGCAAGAGGAAGTTGACTCAGATCTTGTTAATTGTTTTTAACTTTTCCAGAGCTTCTGTGTGCAGACAATGAAAACTTGTTTATTTTGAAGGAGTTTTATAAAAGTCACCTTACAAGAACATTTTAAATTCTTAATGATACCAAAGCAGCTGTCTGTGAAAATTTGGTTTGTTACAGAATTATGGTTCGACTCACAATGGACTTAATTGCTAAAAGCATCAATCGCAAGAACCACAAAGAAGAGTCTTTCTCCCAGTACCTGAGGAAAGCAACTCACCTGAATGTATCCAATAAAAATATAGATGCAATTGTAAGAACTTTTCATATGAATCATGACAATACAGCTTTTAGTATTTTAAAACTGTTCTTACCCTGTTTTCAGCATATTTTGTTGTTATTATGAAGTGCTCACTGAGAACGGGGAGGGAAAAAATTACCTGTATCTTAAGCCTGTTTAGAAAAAACATACTGCATACACTGCTG
>NW_005842342.1:1214505-1233149 GCF_000455745.1 Alligator sinensis
AAAATATTGAAACTGTGGGAGAGCCAACTTGTATTTGGCATCCTGTAAAATAGATTTTTAACTTACAGATACATGGAATATACAAAATAAGATTATAGCAAAGGCTTGTACTTGTAATTCTTCCATATATTCACACACCTTGAATTTCATAATTCCCTTTCATCAACAAGAGGGCTTCAACATTGACCTGATCCATGAGTTTTGCTTTTTTTTTCAATACAGAAAGTCAGTGAAAGTTTTGAAGTATGGAAATAAAACCTATACCGTTATCTGAAGCAATGGACAGATGTGTTGATGTGCCAATTAATTTTGTTGTTAATAATAAAAGATAAAACTGTATACAAGCAATTATTTATTTATTATTTATTTTCCTCTTTTGGCTTGATATTTGCCCTCACTCTCACAGTGATCCTGGGGACAGAGTATTATCCATGTCAGGCTTTCAGCTGGAGAACTACTTTTACATTTAAAAAGTGACATATATATTAAAATGAGCCTTCTGTATGTCATTGAAATTGTTCCAGTAACTATCATAGCAAAATCACCTGAATGGATGCTGAGAGAACAATGAAAAATTATAATTTTACCTATTTATAAATAATTGTAGAAGTTAGTGGAGTAGGACTTTGAGGCTTTTGATAATGTAGTGCTAGTGCTCGACAGCTTTGATAGCACTCTACCCATACCAAAATCCAACCATATTCTTAAATGGTTTAGATTATAAAAGCACAACTTGTTTACATTGTGGCCTAATCCAGGTCAGGAATATTGGTTTGATGTTGCAATACAAGCGTTTATATATGTGTTAATGAAACAGTTATTAAGGAAGGGAGAAAAATCATGAACCTGCAGCTCAGATTTTTCATGATGTATAGCGAAGTAATAATGATAGTAGATATTCTTAAAATACAGCACTAATTTCATTATTTAACAGATTTATTTTTTCCTCTGTTGGGAATCTTACAGAGGAGTTAACTCATAGCAGAATCTTTGCAAATTCCCTCTATTTTAGAGAAAGAGAAGGAATGGGGCATAGGTCATGTAAAGGTAATGATGCAAACAGATTTGGATCAGTCCTGTGGCTACCGAAAATGTACAGATTAGAATGTTTGTTAGTGAGTTAAATTGCCTCCTTCAGTTTTTAACATAACATGCAGCACTTTAAAGAGTGCAACCTGAGTCCAGTCTGTTGCCTTTGAACTTTGTAATTGATTTAATTAGGACCAAGGGTAGGCCTGATGAGCTCAAAATACTGAACATGTGTTGAAATTGCTAGATCATGAGTAGCTAAATACAAGGATTTCAGGAATTTATTTTAAAAACACCTAGAAAAAACATTATTTTCAATAGTGAAAACATTAAGCCTTAGAGCCAGATTAATGTAGGCAAAGTCTGGTATTCTCAGATGACAGTGATACCCAACACAGGTGCAGGTATCTGTCCAGATAGATTTAGTTGCAGGATTGGATATTTATATATTACAATACTAGATACTTAAAAATATTTCAAGTATGCTCATGGAATTTCTATATTTCAATTTGCTTAAAAATACTGTAAAAGAAAACTTCAGATTTTGGTGTAATCTGAATAAAGTACACTAAAATACATAGAAATTTAAGTTTTTGTGTAATCCATCATTTTTATGTTTTAATTCCCATGAAATTGTTTTCTCTTATGTTATTGAGATGTTGAAGTGGACTGCAGTTTCTTTGAGGCAGATTTTTTTAAATTTAAAGTGTTTGTCAAATGTGAAAATTTACAGTTAAATCCTAAGGCAGAACTGAATTTAATGCAAAAGTATTCGCCAGATTTCAGAAGCTGATGATTAAGGAGCTGCATTTAGTATTCCTTGTTTTCTTTTTTTCCTTTCAGGGTGATCTCTCTTTGTGTAGAAATCTTAATGTCCTGTATTTGTATGACAACCAAATTAGGCAAATACATAATTTGGACTTTGCTTCAAATCTAAAACATCTGTATCTGCAGAACAACTGTATTTCACGTGTAGAGAACCTCATATCACTGAAAAAACTTGAGAAACTGTAAGTGAGAATAATTTTATTTTTAAGAATAGGAAATAATTTAGACTTATGTTAATATTTAATAATTAATCATTAAGGTCTTTTTCTCATCATGATGCTAAATTTGTTACTCAAATCACAAATGCACTTGTAGTTTTATATTTCCATTCAAGCCTTTTGTGATCTTGTGTACCATTATGTGATGGGTATTAGAGTAAGTTTAACATTATAATCCACTAAAAACAGTCCTTTGTCTGGACACTTTAATAATATTATTACCTATAGAATAACAGAACGTGTAAAATGGATTTATATTTATTAGTCTGTAAATAGTGTAGTCTCATGCAAGGCTATTTATGTACATTTACTGTGTTTTAACTTATTAAATAATATTGTTTGGTAGTGCTATAAAGAATTTATTCTTGTTTTGCGAACTGAGAGTAGATTGGTATTGTGTTTTACCCTCAAATTGTGTCAAATTAAGTCCCATTCATGTTGTTTGCTATAGGTATCTGGGGGGCAATTGCATCACTCTAATAGAGGGCTTGGATAAGCTAGAAGAATTGAGAGAACTGCATGTTGAAAGCCAACAGCTATCCCTTGGAGAAAAGCTCTTATTTGATCCAAGAACCCTTCATTCCCTTGCAGTAAGCACCTATTTGAGTTTTCTGACAGGCAGTTGACAGGAGACTTGTATTAAAATTGTGAAGGGATTTAGTGTGGAAGGTTTGATACTTTCTGAATTTCCTTTTTGTCATTTATAAGGGCTCCATTTTAATGCTGAACTGGAGTGTTTCATTTTCTCATCTACCTGTGGAGGTGGTTTGCCTCACGTAGTAGGTACAGTCTTTGAGTTTAACAAAAAAAAAAAAAAAAAGGTCAATAAGTTGAAAAAGGGTGAATCAGGAAACTTAGTGCAGAGAAATCAGTCATTCATGTCTCATTCTGAGCTTGCAAACTTTTCCAGGAGTCATACATAGATCTAATAAAACAGCTACCAGCTGAGTTTGGGATTATGGAAAAAAATCCTTATGAAAGAATGACCAGTTTCTTTAGTGTATGAAATGCAGTTCGAATTCCTTGCACTTCTGGTACACACGGCTTTGTAGCTTCCCCAATTCCCAAAAAATAATTTATTGTGGTGGTGAGAAACCCCCACAGGCAAGCCCCAGCATTCCCAAAGGGGAAAGGAGAGCCACCCACACCCCAGGAAACTCATGGGCAAGAATTGCACGAGCTGGCGTTTTGCCGGCTCTTCAAGCGGCTGCTTCCCAGGTGGGGCAGTGGCCAGCTGATTGCAGCAGCTGGCGCCACCGCTGCAGGGAATTTAAAAACCCCGCCAGAAGCCAGCAGTGGGGAGGAAGTCCGCTGGGAGTGCGCCAGCCAGGCAGAGACTCCAGGTGCTGGCTGTGGTGGCACGAGAGGTACTGCCCTGCGGCAAAAGAGCAGGAGCAGTGTCGGGCACCAGGCTGGGGACGGGCAGTTCCCAGCCCCTCAACATTTAAAGCATTCAAGTGGTGTCTCTTTCAGGGAGGATGCCAGACACTCTAGGCTTATCAACATCCCAGCGGCGGGCCAGATTATCAAAGTCAACACCAGACCCCATAGTCAAGGGGCTGACATTGTCGGGGCGAAGATCTGAATACCCGAGCGGTTGGCTAGTGGACAGGGTGTAGGGGAGGCGGAGCCCCGAGGAACACCGCAGCACACCTGCAAGTACCCCGTCTTCGGGTCTATAGTGAAAGAGAACACCACTGAACCCCCTCCTTCTTTACATAACAAACAAGTCGTGGCAGACAAGTTGGGGGACCCTGACCTTGTGGGGCGGAGTTATACTCACAGTGCCTACTCAAGGCATGACATTTATAGTGAAAATGAAAGAAAAATCAAGTCACTGCTTTCGTTTAACCTTTGTACAATATCTTGGGGAAGATAACAATGAAAGAAATAAAAGATCTAAATTTTTAAAAAATGAGCAACTATCGTTTCAAAACTTTACTTCTGAAGAGCTGAGGATAAATCATCTGTAATTTGATTTCCTGTATGGATACTTCAGTAACTTGTTCACCAGAATATTTTTAGCGTTAGTGAAGATTCAGATTATTAGTTTACTTTGCCCATTTCTCCTGGCAGTGCACAGTAAAATGTCACAATAGACTATTTTCTAGGTATGAATCAGGAGCATTAGATCTTTCTGTAACAGCTTTCCCCAGGCTTTGCTATCTGAAAGTAACTATTTTTAGGATACTGCATACTGATACTGGCCTGTCTTTGTAATTTGTGACTAACATATTAATTTTAAGTAAAAAATAGATGGTTGGTTTATATAGTCATATGTTTATATGATAGAATCTCTGTTTACTCATGTGCCCTGACAAACATTGCCTCAGGTGTTCAGTTCATCCCTGAATCTGAAAGGTTCAGTTTGTGTGCTTTCTAGGCAGTGAGTAAGTGTTGATTCCATGTTTCAGTGGGATAGGATAGATAATAAATGCACATATAATTAGAAAATAAAAGTGGATGCTTCTGTTCTAGTTAATGTATATGTGGTCTGATTAGCTGCATAAGCATTTAGCAGTGTGAGAGGAAAGCCATCCAAGGTGTATTCCTTGTGCCATATGAATCTTATTTATTACCTTCCCTTATTTAAAAGGAGCCTTTCTACAAAAGCATTTTTGTGGAAGTGAAGAGACAGTATACAAATATTTCTTCGTTCAATGTGGTAACTCATTCTGATGCATTTTGAATTTTTCTGGCTCAGACCCACTAGTCGTTGACTGGTTCTACATGTTACATATGTTCTTTCTTGCAGTAAAATTTGATGATGGACCCACCTCTCATTTGGATCATTATTTATTTTATTTATTTAGCTTTATATCCTACCCTATTTATAAGGCTTAGAATAGCTAGCATCCTTGTGGAAGTTCAGTTTTTTTACATGTAGAAAAAATGTATTAATTTTTAGCCATTTTTAGAATGATGAATGTTTTGTCATCCTTGTACAATCCAGTCGTACTTTCTATTTTTGCTTTTCATCTTGTTTCCCTCTCTCATCTGTTCTTGTTTCTCATGGTTAGAAAATGAGGACAAGGGCCAAAAATACATGACTAGCCATCTCTCCAAGGAGTACCAACAATCATCTATGGACCACTTGTTTGGGAAGTTTGTTTTTTTTCCATGTCTGTGTTACAAGACAGTGGTGGTAAAATTTCTTCCTGAAATGTTGATCTCACTGCCCCGAATCAAGTTCTAGAAAGGGTTTGGGCTTCCAAATCCATACCACTGAAGCAAATATTGTTCAATTTATAATTCTGTATCTGGCCTAGATTTTGAATGTGTTGGTTCAAGGTGCTGTTTTTTTCTGTGTTCGTATAAAACACTCCTTTGTTCTTTTTATGTTTACCTACAGAAAATACTTTCCTAACTGAGATAAATATCTGAAGTACTTAGTTTTGAGTTAGAATGCAAGAATCATTGTAGGTATTCTGTAAGAGTTTTCCTTTACAAACTACCCCATTCTTAATTTTCCAAAGAATCACATGTTACATAAAGGCAAAAGTCATACATATCTATTGTTTGATTAACCAAAAAGGTCACCAAAAAGTGTGTTGGAAAGCAAGGACCAGGGAAAATGGCATACTGGTTTCCAGGTGGAGAACAGACAAAGAAATGAACTGATTTACCCAAGGTCACACCCCAAATTCATAGCAAAGCCAGAACTAAAATCCATGTCTGACTCCTGAGTGTCTTGCTTTAACCACTGGATTATGCTGCCTTCCTTTCAGACTATTATTGCAAATCTTTTATATACATACCTCTTTTTTTTTTATATGCATAGCCCTTTTGCCTTGGTCCTTGCTTTGGAACCCACGTTTTGGTGACCTGGTGGATTTATGTGTCTTTTTCCTTTGTGTAACCAAACAATGGATTTATGTCTTTTTCCTCTGTGTAACGCAGTTCTTTAGAAATTTAATGAAATTTACACAACTTTGTAAAGCATTGAAACGTTCAGGTGAAAAAATCATATGGGTATCAAAAATAATGTAAACAATAGTGATATAACACTGTTGACTTCCTGACCAAAGTTGCACTCTTTTGAGGAATCATTGGGCACCTATATACGTGCCTGATACCTGCTCTGCTTCATTCTAATTTGAAAACATCAGAGCAGACTCAATTAATCAAGTCTGCTGGAGCATTCTAATTAGCACACTCCAGCGCCTCGGCATCATGTGTATTCAGTGTCCCCACATTTCAAAATGGTAACGAGCTTTGAAGCACAGGATGCTGAATACAGGAGATGCTGCTGGTGCTATCATTAGCCACTCTAATTAAAGAGAGCCACTCTAATTAAAACGGCCCCCCTCCCAACACACACACCCCAGACAGAGCATGTGTAAAGACACCCTGTAAGTTCTTCGATTAAAAAAAGAGCAGATGCAGATTCAGCATAAAATATTATGTAGACTATAAAACAGTCGTGGAGATTTGCATTTACATGTTATAATCAAACTTTGTGAAATTCACTTCGTGAACCTGATGGTAAAATTTTGGGAAAGAACTTACTATTGCATTTTTCAGTATGAAGAAATAATTGTTACTTCCCCCCTTCTTTCTCTTCCAGAAATCGTTGTCAGTGTTGAATATCAGTAATAACAATATAGATGAATTGCAAGAGCTAGCAGTTCTGCAAAATATTTCCCATCTTATAGCAGTTGACAACCAACTTCACCTTATACAGGTATTAATTGAAGGCGTTTGTTATTTAGTGTGAATTGAATATGGTTATTTTGATTTAACATTATTGTGAATGAATTTAAATACTCAAGTGAAACTTAATTTATTCTATTAATTAATTGTGTGCCTAATTAAGGAGCCTGATCATAAGGTGATTGAAACATGGGAATTTTTCTGTTTGGTTTGGTGGATTTTGAATTGGACCCAGGATGAAAGGCTGCGTGCCATCAGTGTATTAAAGTCATAACTCCCTATTCCTATTCAGCATTTGGTATCATTGAATATCATATCAGGCTACTGGTACCTCAACCATTCTTCTGATTTTAGTGTTATACCACTTATTTTCTTTCTGATTACTTTTACAGTATCATTTTAAGAAGCATCAGATATGAACATAGCTGGTGAATTTCTTTCATTAAGGATACACGCTTTTGGAGAAGAACTTCCTTAATGGCTGCATGCACAAGTGTCCTTATTTAGTAACAATCATTAAGGTGTTTCAGTAATAAGATAAAGTGGTGCTTTGAATGTGTTTATACTTCTTCCTTTCAGTAACGAGTATCATTTAAATCAAATATATTATGTAAGTTACCAGCCCCATATTTTTATGGTAGAATTTATCTTATCAGAAGGAGCAAGTGGGATTTACTTCATTATTTCTAAACGATGTGACATTTTTACCCAACTAATATTAAAAAGAACATGGAAAATTTAAGCAGTATCTTGTCTCGTGTTAACAGTAATCAACAATGAGATTGAAACTGGATAGTGTGCTCAGGTTTTATAATTTCTAAAATAATACAGGCAGGAAGTATCAGAGAAGAACACTATAAATAAATAAGTACACGTACACATTGCATGTATAGTTTAATAGGCAGACAAGGTTCTTTTGGTAAATTTGATATCTTTTATTAGACCAGTTCAAATAGTTGGGGGAAAAAAATTATTAGCAAGCTTTTGGGTTTAAGAACTCTTCGTCAGGCTGAAGAAGCATCTGCAGTTGGTGTGTGCTCTTTCTGGATGGAATGAATTGTAGTTAGAGGTCAATGATTCTCAAGTTTTTTAGTCCCAGGCCCCTTGCCTGTACCTTTTCTGAACTTGGGTCAATCTCATTGATTTTCAACTGGGGTTCCTTGAAATTAAGAAAAGTTATGGAGTTATTGTTTAACAGTACATCTCAGCACTGGGAATGAAATGTGTTTAATTTTTTTAATGAATCTATATGCCTTTTTGGGTGAAAGAGTGAAGTGTGCTACCAATTTTAATTCAGAAAAAGGTGCCTGTGTATCAAAGGTTTGGAAAACACTGGCTTAGGCCATTTGTATTTAGAACAAAGCCTAATTTTAAAAGCTGTAATAAATATCAGGGTGGATTAATATAGATTTCTGACTTTAACAATAATAATTTAAGCCAGTAAACAGGAACCTTGATTAAAGTATTTTTAGTTATATATTATTTTCTTATAGTGTGTGTGTTTCATATATGTTGGTAACTCTTAAATATGTTGATGTCTGTAGTCTTTACATTAAATTAGGGGGGCTGGGGGGGGTCTAACCAGTAGGCCACACCCTGTCTGTGAACATTTATTTAAACCATGGTACCCAAACTATTCAGCTCCACAGGCCAGTTGAAGGGGCTGAGTCAGGCTGGTGCACAGGGTCAGCCAGTTGCCACATTTAGCACACGGGGCTGGTCTACAGGCTGGGTCCAGTGTGCAGGGTCAACCCATGACTGGATTGTACCCACGGACTAGCCTTGCATGCTGGCCCGTGAGGCCCTTGGAACTCCCCAGAAGCACAGGGGTCAGCTCTCTGCCTGAGGCAGCCACGACACACAAGGAAGCAGTGGTGCTGTAACTGCAGTGATTATTTTGCTACTGTCCACAAAGACAGTAGTTGCTTTCCTGGTTGCCTCTTTCTTCCCCATCCCCCTCTATCCCAGTTACACTATTGAGATTCCCCTTGGGTCTAGAAATTTGGCGGTGGGGGAGTGATGGTAGCATTAATTGCCATCAGAGCTGCACTGATTAACACTGCCACCACTCCACAGCCACCACATTTCTGGACCCATGGGGAGCTCTGCAGGCTGGATTCAAACTGTGTGCCATAAGTTAATTTTGGGTGTTGGTTTAAATAGCTTAATGTACTTTTACTTGGATTAATTTTCAAATTTTCTAATTTACTGTTATGGTGAATGCTGCATTTCTGTTTTTGCTTAGATGCTTTTTTTCAACTCCAGTCAATTTCTCAACTTTGAATTACCTAATTATTGAACTGAACTAAGTTGAATAAACTGAAATGAAAAAAATATTTTCACAGCATCCACAGCACAAGCTGGGTTAGTACTTTAATATCTGATTCTTCTTAATTAGTTGGTGACTTCCAGCAGTTACGTGGTTTGACTTTAAGGTTTCAGTAGTAAATATGTACTGGTTACTATTATTTTTATTTAAATTATTCAAATAGATTATAATAGTACTAGCCCTAACATAAATTTGGAAAGCTTCAAAGACTGCAGTTGGGAGAAATAGCAGGCAGAGGAGAGGTGGAATATCTAGATAGCCATCGAGGTTTCTAGGTGAGACTGAATAGTGACAGGAATAACACAGCCTGGGGATATAAGTCACCTTATATGCCTCTCTCATGTTTGTATGAGGCTTATCTAGTATATCTATATCCATTTTCTTTCTCTTTTAGCATAAACATTTTCATTTGAGATTGTTACGCTGTCACAGTAAACCTGCCTTTCCCACCCCCCCTTCAGCTTCCATTCCTGATGACCATTATCTCAGGATAATTGCGAATTGGGCCAATTAACTCATATAATTAAGGGAATTGTCAATATAATTAACAGACATCAAGGGAGATGATCCCGTTTTAGATGTGTGGATAAGATCTGAACTGCCCTAAAAGCAACTGAACAGTGAAGATGTAGACTATTTTCTGCAGTTCTTGCCAACCAATTTTATGGTTGTAACAATTCTCATATACTTGTTTTATATCCAGCTCCCTGAAACCAACTAAATACAATATAAAGGACACCTTTGATTTAAAACTCAAATTTCTACCTGAAAATTGTCTAATCTACTGTTATAGCAAGTTATACCTAATATTCCTATAACTGAAAGAGATCAGAGAAAAGCTACTTTATGTCTAGTTGTTTGTATTGTATTTTACCAGTCTTGCTCTTTCCCGTAGGTGGTTTGTTAATTGGTCAGTTTTCCTTTCTTAATAAATGTTCTCACACAACAAGAGAGGAAAAATATTTTTAAATGGAAAAATGTAAGTATGGAGTCACAAAAACAGCAGTGGGGATGTAGTACAATGGTTTTAACTTCATTTTTTTTAAATAAAATAGATTGACTTAAACAGTGTACTTTTAACATACCGTTTATCATTATTCTGTTTTTGTGGCCTGTTTAACTCTTTAATTTCTCTCAGCCTGAGCAATGAAATAGTAGGCTTACCTTTTTCACTCTTGTCTCTAGTAAGGTTAAAAAATACTATCGGGATGCTTTTATAATTTGAGTGCATATGTTGAAGGAAAGCTTTATGTGCTTTAAAAACACTTTCCATTAGACTTTTACAAAATACTTTTGTAAATATTTCTATGGATCAGAAATTTATAGAAACTTGTTTCTGTTAAACCTTTATTTTGGGAAGAGTGTATATACAAATGTGTTATATTTGGTATAGAAAATATTACTGAATAAGCCTATAAAATCATCTGTATTTTCAAAGTCTTTAATTTATTCAACCTCTGCCCAATATTGATTATGACAGAGGATATCAAAAAAGATGAATTCATTCACTTCACAGTTCAGTCAGGAACAAGAGAAAAATTATAGATTTTCTCAAATAGATTATGACAGGTAGTCAGAGTGGTGACAAATTGCTGTCTGTAGATGTAGTTAGGGCAGTTGAGCTAGACATTTCCAATAAAAACTGGAGCGCACCGGTCAAATACTGGTTCTTAAATAGCCATCATTAATTGCGAAGAAGGTTATTGCCAGTACTACAGCTGCCTACTGAGGCACTCACCTCCCCTATATATGGAATATAATTTGCTCTTCAGTATTTTGTAGCAGACCTCAAAGTGATAGCATGACATGATCATTTATCAAACAGAGACTGCCCAGAAAAGTGTCTGGTCCCTTTAGTACAGCTTATTGAAAGGCTGGGAAGTGAAAGCACTTTATTAGAGACAGGAAGGCAATGAACAACTAGAGCGTATCGAAAGACTAATCATATTTCAGCACAGGATTAGTGTGCTCTTGGATAAACATATACTGGAGTGAGCATGTTCTGGGTCATTTATCAAGTGAGGAACAACTAACAAAAACTACAGGACTCTTTGTGTACATTTATCAAACTTAGGTTGTATACATTTTATGGTTTTAAGTATTATACAGTTTTGTGTTACAAAGTCCTACATTAATTGAATGAATTATTTAAAATGAAATCTGAAAACTATGTCAAATATTTTAAGAGAATACCTGATAATAATAACTCTTAAATCAATATTACATTCTTTCCTTATAAGTTCAACACAAATTATTATTTTCCCCTGAAGTTAGATAGCATGTGTGTAAATATGTGCAGATGCACTGAATCAGTTAAAAATATTATCACAGTATTATTCAGAAAAAAACTGTTTGAGTCTTCGTAAGTTAATGTTCTAGAATAGAGGTGACTAACCTGTAGTGCACATGCCACAAGTGGCATAGACAGCTTCTGTGTGTTGCATGCAACAGTTCAGGGAGGGGACAAGGGAGCACAGCAGCGTATCAGGCAGAGGAAGAGGATCAGAGGAGGATGTAAGGCTGATTTGTGGCATGCCTGCCAAATAGGTTGGCCTCCACTGTTGTAGAACAGACAGTGTTTGCCTTGCTGGACTGTTCCCCTAAAGCAGAGGTGTCACATAGCCTGTGGATTGGATACTACCCCTGGAACTGTATCAGCCAACCTGGGGACTCCTGGAAGGGCTGGTAATTTAGGGGCAGGGTGTACTGCAAAATTCTGGTGAATGGAGTCCTGTTGGAATGTGTTGTCAGTGGAGGAGCAAGTGATGCCTGCATTATTTCCTGCAGCTCAGAAACCCGTGGTGTTTAATGCCACTGCTGCTTGCCCCACCACTGGAGGTGGTCCAGATACAGTCCATGAGGCTCCTCACAGTCTGGATCCAGCCCATGAGGAGCCCTGCAGTCAGGATTCAGCCCAGAGGGCCATGGGAGTTTGACACCTGCCCTGTAGGACTGGGAAATTCCATAAGAAGAGTCTTTTGTGTCCACATAGCATTTCTCCTCTCTAAGGCTTCCTGCTGCACTCTTGTCCACACAGCTGCTCCAGAAACTGTTTTGAGCTCCCCACCAGCTAATAAACAAGAACTGTCCTCAGAGGTCCAAACTGAAAAAGTACATGTCAATACTAACCTTTCTGCAGAATACTTATGGGTTCTTGTTAAGGGCAAAAGAGGGTTATGCTACCATTTTTGTATTCCCTCATTTTCTACCCATGAGTCTTGTACCTACAGGAAAATTCACAGAGATTATCCCAGATTGAAGGGAGAATGGAGTGATCTCTAGAGGCAATCCTCTCCCCTCCAGTGTCACCCAAATCACAGGGTGATAGTTACTCATTTTTCCACATGAATATGAAGGAGGCACCGTGAGTTTGCATGAGCAAATATTTTACTTCATTACCAATTTGTGCTAACTATCAACCAGTGATGCTCAACCTTTTAGTCCTGCGAGCCAGATGAGTGGCATGGGGCCAGTCCAAGGGCCTGATCCTGTACACAGGGTTAGCCCACAGGCTGGATCCAGTGCAGGATCGGTCTGTGGTTGAGATCCAGTGTTCAGGCCCAGCCTCACGTGCCAGATCCAGTCATGCACTGGCCTAACCGTGCACACCTGGATCCAGTTGCAGAGCAACCCCATATACCAGCTTGACAGTGTGTTAGGGCAATCTAGCACATGGGACCCTGGAGCCTTGTTTGTTAAAAAAAAAAAAGATAACTGTAGAACCCAAGTTCTGGCACTACCAACTCCTTCCCTTGCATTCACACACATTCTTTAAGATCCCTCACCAAAGCCTCCATACAGCCACATAATATATGGATACTTATATAAATTAACACTGAAAAGTTTTTGAAATTTGTATTTTAAAAAGTAGGCTCTTTAAATAGAAGAGAACAACCTGCTAAACACCTGTAGATAGGATTTAAGTCTTTTTTCAAATACAATAAATTAGAATGAATGACAAAAAAAGTTAGATGTAGGTCATAATGTCCCTGGTTAACTAGAAAAAAACCCAGGTTAGAGAAAAGTGTATTTAAAAAAGTTTCAGTATTTTGGCCAAGACTATAACTGGCCACCCACAGATATGTGAGGGAGTTAGTTTGTCTTGTAAAATAAATAATTATATTGTTCAGTATGGTTTGCCAAAGTAAGTCTATTTTTAATCAATTTTTGTTTAAAATTTCCACTCTCCCATAAATTTCTGAAGCCTACAAAAGTCAAGCTATATTTTCAAGGGTTTTTTATGGTTCCTTTTCATCTATGTCAGTTCAGTATGGGACAAATGCATGTATTACTTACTAAAGACATTTTTCTTGTTTTCCTTTTTTCTTTTTTTTTGCCAGTGTCAGTCCATTGGAAGTATGATGACAGTGGTAATTGTCTACAAGTGGCATTGTTATATCCTGGAAGGAGAACCTTTTTTCTCATTATCTTAAATTTCTTTTGTGTAAAAATGTTGTGATGCTTTCAAACAGTGCTATAAGTCCCAGTTCTGTAACACTTATATTTCATTTTACAAGTACTGTATAAGAAGTCCCATAAAGGATTCTTTGCAGGCTTACCCCTAACTGAACAACATGTATTACTGTTATTGAATTGTTACCTCTAGTCTCCAGACAAAGAAATAATTATGTTGTTGTTTTCTTTGTTTAATTGCAGGATTTGGAATTTGTATTGAATAAATGGACCAAGCTATGCCTACTGGATCTTAAGGGGAATCCTGTTTGCCACAAACCAAAATATAGGGACAGGATTATAGTGCAATCACAAACTCTAGGTAAAAATAAAGATTGTAGAGCACTTCTGACTTTAAAAATGGCACATTAGCTATCCTTGAATTACAGTGGAACTTCTCTCAGCACACGTAATAGTATCAACATTAATGCCAAATGATTAGCTTTTAAAGATTCAAACTGAATAATCATTTATAAGGTTCTTTGGGTGAATCTGATATCTTTTATTAGACCAACTTAAATAGTTGGAAAACAATTATTAAGCATATTAATAATTGTTTTCCAACTGTTTAAGTTGGTCTAATAAAAGATATCAGATTCACACAAAGAACCTTGTCTGCCTATGTCTTTAGACCAACATGGCTACAACCTACACCCCTGTAATCATTTATAAAAACCCTATTGCTTATAATGGCTTGATTGTTTTCAATTACTGTGAAACCTGTACATTTTGTAACATAAAAGCTAGTGAAACTGTGATATAACCCCACAATAATCATTTACATTTTTTGTGTTTGTGTCCCAGTTGGGTGAAAATGATTTTCAAGTGGATTTGTCTTTCACTTTTCCCCCTCTAGAATTACTGTAGGGTAGGGTCAGGGCTGTTTGGGAACCTGAAACATGCATTTTAATACTTTAATATTTGGTATTTCTTTTAAGTAATGCTTGTTTTGGGGACAGATAAAACTTTCTTGTTTTGCCTGCAGGTTACTGATATGCACTGCCAGACTGTCAGCCCTAACTTTACATGAACACAGTTCACATTTGTAATTATTGAAGGTGATCTTTGCATTGGAGAAATCAGCTTGATTAATCTCCTGTCCACAAAAAGAATGTATTCTGCAAATGAAACAAAAAAAATACTTCTGTAGACAGAGGGATAGGGTCCCTTTCCCCAATATTAGAAGTACTAGTTGTTCTCTAGCTCAGAGTACTAAATTTTAGATGGAGATTAACGGAGAAACAAAGAACCTATGAACACCAGAAAAATAATTGAGTTTCAAAACAGTTCTTATGAATGGTTTAAACTCAGCTGTAGCCAAATGAGGTATTTAATTTGGTATGACTAGGGAACATGGATGGAACCCAGGCATGCTAGAACAAATGTTGGCCTACTGCATGACAGAGTGAAGTTAATGATAAAAAGCAAAACTCTGCTTTCTTTCTTTGCACAATAAGGTTAATGGGACTACTGGATGGGTAAAGCAGACAGACTTTAGACCCTATTTTAAACATTTTATGCCCATACGTGTGTATGTGTGTATTCTGTATAAACATGTGTTCTCTTTTTAAAACCTCCTACAATCAGTATCATGTCTTAATTAGATGTCAAACATTCTTCTGGAAAACTGCAAATACTTGATAGTCTTTTTCCCATGCATTTGAAAAGTGCCTTGTTGTGCATGCAACTCGTTTAAAAACATTTCAAGATATATCACTTGACCTTTTTTCCTAACAAACTCAACCAAAATGAAAATAATTACTGTTGAAAGCCAATGTATAATTAGTATATGTAAGATAAATATGCATGTGTATATGTATGTATGTGTGTGTGTATATGTATGTATGTGTATGTGTGTGTTTATACGTATGTAGCTATATGCGTGTGTGTGTATGTGTGCATATATATATATATGTATGTGTATATATATATATATATGTATATAATTATAATGATTTAACCTTTTAGTTGGCTTATTTTGTTACAGAAATGAATATTCCCTTTTCTTTGTCAGAATCTCTTGATGGGAAAGAAATAAAAGACATGGAAAGACAATTTCTAATGAACTGGAAAGCATCCAAAGCTGCCAGGAAAAAAAGCAAGGAGAGAATGACATATGAGCATACAGCTTATCCACATTTCTGTAAGCAGACTAATCAGTTTATTTCATGATCACTTACTAGGAGTGCACCAATAAAGATTTTTTGGACTGATACTGGTGGCCGATGAGCCATATTGGCCAGTACCAATCCAGTTGCTGGTATGCAGCCTGGCAGCTTGGACAGCAGAGTCCGGCTGGTAAGTCTGTTGAAGGGGAAGGAGTGGAGGGAGGGAAGGAGTGTGGAGTGGGGGCAGATCAAGGCACCAGTGGTGAGGGAGGGAGTGGGGCTGGGGCTGGGGCTGGGACAGGGGCTGCCCCGCTGGGGCAGGGCAGGGTGCAGGACTGAGCTGCAGCTCATCTGGAGGACACCAGAGGGAAAGGGGGGGCAGCTCCTGCCATTGTATGCACCCCTGGGGGAGGCATAGGGGGCATGTGCCCCCAGATCTATACACAGGGCAAGGGCAGGCTGGTGCTGGGGTGGCACTGGGCTCTTCCTGGTGGGGGGTTGTGGCGGGGCTGCACTTGGGCCGGATAGTGGTGGTGCTGGGAGAGGGGGCTGGCCCCCATCTGCCCCGAGTGCAGTCCTGGCCCAACCTCCCTGCTGGGAAGAGCCTGGCACTACCCCCAGCCCACAGTGGCAGCCCGCCCTCGCCCCATGCACAGATCCTGGGGGCACCCCGCCATCATTCAATTCCCCCAGGGGTGCGTGCAGTGGCAGGAGCCCCCCCATCCTGCCCTTCGCTGCCCAGATGAGCTACTCATGGCTCCTTCCTGCACCCTGCCTTACCCCGGCTGGGCAGTGCCTGCCCCTGCTCCAGCCCCACTCCCTCCCTCACAACGGGGTCCTTGATCTACTTCCCCACACACCTCTTCTTTCTCCCTGCTCCTTCCCCCACAACCACCAGACTTACCAGACGGAGGCTCCTCTCCAAGCTACCAGGCTGGCCGCATGCGTGCTGTGGCTATGCACATGCACACAGCATTTATCAGCAACATTACTGGCCACATCAGCCAAAAAAAAAGATTGCTGATAATGCCAATTTTCCTTTTATTGGTGCCAATATGATATGGACTGATGTATCGGTGCACCTCTATCACTTACAACATTATAGAACTAATAAAATCCTTAATTGTATAAAAGATTAGAAAGCTTCAAATAGAAGATTGGCTCAAGAAAGAAAGTTCAAGTCCTCAAGTTCAGTATTGGAGGAGGCTTTTAGATCCTTAGATCTAGCCTGCCTCTTTACAAGAACTCTAATAGAACTTGAATCTGTGTATGGAAATTAGGGCTATATGAAGCTTCAGTTGCTGATTTGATTCAGCAGAGATTTGGCCTGATTCGGTGGCTGAATGTTTGAGTCTGAATCGAATCAGGAGACCATTTAGAATCTCTCCAAATCGAATCAGAACCTCCGAATCGATTCAGAGAGATTTGAGGATTTGGCCATAGACACAGTTTTAAATGTTTTTTCTACATACCTCAAGGTACCAGGCAGTTCGTGAATGCTGAGATGGTGGGGAGGATGGAGCGTCCCATGGGAGCGCAGGGGGTCCCCAGCATGCTCAGTGGTGGGCCCAGAAGTGGACCACAGGCTCTTCCAGTCCACTTCTGAGTCCGCCACGGAGAGCACGGGGGACCCCCCTTTCCCCCTGGCTTGGTAACTGATGCCTCCTGGGTCTGGGGGGGCACCCGGGGTCCCCTGTGGCCAATCACTGAGCTGAGGGAGGTGGGTGGGGGATACCCCCATGCTCCTGTGGGATGCTCCATCTGCCCCACCATCTCAGGATTCACGAGCCATGCCTGGTACTTTGAGATATGTAGAAAAAACATTTAAAGCTGTGTCTATGGCCAAATCGCTGATTCTCCGAAACGGCATCAAATCTGAAGATTTGGATTCAGCCGAATCAAATTGGGACAGTGATCCAAATCAACTAATCAAATCATTGTCCCCCGAATCTGAATCGAATACAGCCTGCTTCGCAAAGCCCTAATGGAAATGTTTATGACAACTTTTTTAGGCCAATTTCTTACCTAAAAATGTTTGTTAAATACAATGGCATAGATTCACAGATTCATAGATTATAGAGTTGGAAGGGACCCAATGGATCATCGTGTCCTACCCCTTGCCGCTGGCAGGAAAGAGGACTGAGGTTAGACAACCCCAGCCAGGTGATTGTCAAGCCTCCTCTTGAAGACCTCCAGGTTAGGTGTCAGCACCACCTCTCTTGGAAGCCCATTCCAGACTCTGGCCACCCTTATTGTAAAAAATGTCTTCCTAATGTCTAACCTAAATCTACTCTCCACTAGTTTGCACCCATTATTCCTAGTTACTCCCTGGGGCGCTCTGGTAAATAGCACATCCCCAATTCCCTGCTGTCCTCCCCTGATAAATTTATAGGGGGCCACAAGGTCACCCCTCAGCTGTCTTTTGTATAGGATGAAGAGATCCAGATCTCTCAACCTCTCACAACCAGACATGTATGCAAATCAATGTACATACAAATCAATTCTGTCTCACAGGGCTCAGACAGACCCCTGCTCTAACTTATGGTGCTTTACATAAAGCGCCATGAGTTTGAGTGCCCTCCCCCCAATCCCAAGCAAACAGACATTCACCTGCTGGGTCAGGGAGATCAAGCCTTCTTGCACCGGACCTCCTGGACACTGGACCTCCAGGGACCTTGGCATGGCTTTATGAGCACTCGTGGTGCTCGGGCCAGGTGCCAGATGATTGGAAGATAGCCAATGTGGTCCCCATCTTTAAAAAAGGGAGGGAGGACCCGGGCAACTATAGGCCCGTCAGTCTTACCTCAATCCTGGGGAAACTCTTTGAGAAGATCATCAAGGAGCACATCTGTGATGGACCGGCATCGGGGATGATATTCAAGGGCAACCAGCACGGTTTCATTAGGGGCAGGTCATGTCAGACCAACCTGATTGCCTTTTACGATCAGGTCACAAAAGCATTGGATGCAGGTGTCGCCGTGGATGTAGTCTTTCTGGACTTCAGCAAGGCCTTTGACACTGTCGACC
>NW_005842342.1:1233617-1254732 GCF_000455745.1 Alligator sinensis
ACTGTGTCCAGTTCTGGGCACCCCACTTCAAGAGGGATGTGGACAACATCGAGAGGGTCCAGAGGAGGGCCACCCTCATGATCTGGGGACAGCAGGGCAGACCCTACACTGAGAGGCTACAGGACCTGAACCTGTTCAGCCTCCAGAACAGAAGGCTTAGGGGGGACCTGGTGACCGTCTGTAAACTCACTAGGGGGGACCAGAAGGGTTTGGGGGAGACCTTGTTTCCCCTAGTGCCCCCAGGGATAACAAGGAATAACAGCCACAAGTTGTTGGAGAGTAGGTTTAGATTAGACATCTGGAAGAACTACTTCACAGTTAGGGTGGCTAGGATCTGGAACCAACTTCCAAGGGAAGTGGTGCTGGCTCCTACCCTGGGGGTCTTTAAGAAGAGGCTTGATGCCTACCTGGCTGGGGTCATTTGAGCCCAGTTTCCTCCTGCCCAGGCAGGGGGTCGGACTTGAAGATCTACAAGGTCCCTTCCAACCCTACTTCTATGATTCTATGACATCAGGATGGAGCCTGCCTGCACCATCCTTCTCCCCAGCTCCTCCCTCCCTCCCAGATCCAGGGCTGTCAGCAGAGGGAGGAGAAGGTGAAGGGAGGAAACAGCTCCCAGCTGCCAGCTGCAGTTTGCTGCCTGGTTGGAGGTGGAGTGGGGTGGGGTTGTAACAGACCCTCTCCCCCGCTTGCTTCCCTGCCTCTGCTTTGCCCAACCTGAACTGGAGGGAGGTGGGGGTGGAACCAGAGCCCCTTCACTTTGTGGGCCTGGCCGGGGTCCCCTCCAGTACCCCAGCTGGGGTCCGCAAGGCAGGGGTAGCTCTTTTCCACCTCCACCCATCCAGCTCCAGCCAGACAGCACACCCCTTCCTGTAGCTCAAGCTGCTCCCTCCCTTCACTTCCTCCTTCCCCCTACTGACAACCCCAGGGGCAGAGCTGGGCTGAATCAACCCAGTCCAACATGCAAAAAATTAATCCTAGGGGGCAAAAGTTCCCAAAGACCATAGGTGGAGGGAGAAAATATTATTTGTGGGGGCTGAGCTTGTGTGCACCCACACAGTGCCCAGCAGGTAGGGGTGGGGGGTGCCGATCAAGACCTCCACAGTGAGGGAGGGGCTGGGGTGAATGGGGCCCCAGGGTGGGTGGTGGGATGGCCAGAGCCTGGGTAGCTCATCCAGGGGTGCCGGGGTGCTCCCACCGCTGCACGCACCCTGGGAGAGGCAGCCCTGCCATTGCCCCTCACTCCCAGCCTGCAGCCCCCTGTTCCCTACAGCCTTGCTGGAGGGGCCCCAGCTGCCCCCATCCTAACCAGGCCAGAGCATGGTGACTCAGAGTGAGTCTGGACCTGGCATGAGCTGGAGGAAAGACGAGGAGAGGCTTGTGGCACCCCCCCCTCTTGGCTGAGGCTGCTGCACTGTGCCACGCCAGGATGTCTGACCACAGCCCACCTCCCCCTCCCCCCTGCAGCGTCTCTTGGCTGCTCCACCCCTGCAAGCACAGGGACCAGCCCCTGTGCTGCCAGCCCAGCCACAGCCCTCAAAAGGCCCCCCAGCCCCCTTCCCCCACTGGAGGGAGCAGGCAACTCCGCCTCCCCCGCCCCTTGCTGCAGCTGCAGCCCCCATACCCAGACTTAGCTATCTGCAGTTCCCAGGGTGAGTGCAGGCACACTTACCTGCCTGCAGCTCCTTGCCTACAATCGCCCCTCCCCCTGCTCTCACCAGCAGAGCAGAGAAAAAACCTGCACATTTGCTCAGATAGATCACATTAAGATGGATGTGAGCTGAATGGCTCTCAGCCACTCAGCATCAAGCCAAAAGCATAATAAGCCTGATCCATATTTGAAGGTATCACTTGGATTATGATGATTCAATAAGTTGTACTGTTCTGAATGCCTCTGCATTAATAGTTACTGTTCAGTTGAAGGTGTTGTCTCTTGAATAAGGCATTAAAATCTAAGTGCCAGATAGCTACTTTGTGATAATTAAAAATCCCAAGGTACTTTTCACAAGGCCAGAAATATTTATCCTGGCATCCTCTACAAATTCCTGATTAGGTAGTTACATTCTGCCTACAATACCATATTTATTAGATTCTAAGATGCAGTTTTTTTCCTCCCATTTAACATGGCAGGGAGAGGGTGGAAAACCCCCTCATTTTAGAATTGCGTAAGGGGGTGGAAAGCAGGCAGTTGCTGTGACTTGGGCTCCAGCCCCTACCTGGACCCAGGGCCATAGTCACAGCTGTAGTTGCAGTTGCTATCTGTAACCCACCATCCCCTGCTTCTGCACCTTGCCATCTTCCCCTACATAGTTTCTGCTCCCCTACCCACCTCTCTCCCTCCTTCCCCCTCTGTACTTTTGAATCTTGGCTTTTTGCACGCTGCAGCCTGAGGCACTGAGTATGGGCCCAGCCAGCCCCTAAAGCTGCTATGGGGACTGGGCTGGGGCTGTGCTCAGTGCCCTAGAATGGGGGTTGAGCCTGCCAGTGTGGAGCAGAGGCTGGGGGGTGGAATAGGAGGCAGGAGCAGGGACTGGGGAAAAGTGGGACTCAAAGCTGTGGCAGGGCAGGCAAGGGGCAGAGGTGGCAGGAGGACACACACAAGCCCAAGGCAAGCCGCTTGATCTCCACACTGTCTGCCTGTCCTGCAGGGATGAGTTAAAGGCAACCCTCCAATTAGATTGTATACATGGAAAATTAGTGGGGTCCCCCAAGGCTCTGTCCTTGGACCCATACTGTTCAACATCTTCATTAATGATGTGGACACTGGAGTCAGAAGCGGACTGGCCAAGTTCGCCGATGACACCAAACTTTGGGGCAAAGCATCCACACCAGAAGACAGGCAGGTGATCCAGGCTGACCTGGACAGGCTCAGCAAGTGGGCGGACGAGAATCTGATGATGTTCAACGCCGATAAATGCAAGGTTCTCCACCTTGGGAAAAAAAAACCCGCAGCATCCTTATAGGCTCAGCAGTGCTATGTTGGCTAGCACTATGGAAGAAAGAGACTTGGGGGGTCATCATTGACCACAAGATGAACATGAGCCTGCAATGCGATGCGGCGGCTAGTAAAGCGACCAAAACACTGGCTTGCATCCATAGATGCTTCTCAAGCAAATCCCGGGACATCATTCTCCCCCTGTACTCGGCCTTAGTGAGGCCGCAGCTGGAGTACTGTGTCCAGTTTTGGGCTCCACAATTCAAAAAGGATGTGGAGAAGCTTGAGAGAGTCCAGAGAAGAGCCACGCGCATGATCAGAGGTCAGGGAAGCAGACCCTACGATGACAGGCTGAGAGCCCTGGGGCTCTTTAGCCTGAAAAAGCGCAGGCTCAGGGGTGATCTGATGGCCACCTACAAGTTTATCAGGGGTGACCACCAGCATCTGGGGGAACGTTTGTTCACCAGAGCGCCCCAAGGGATGACGAGGTTTAATGGTCACAAACTACTTCAAGATCGTTTCAGGCTGGACATAAGGAAGAACTTCTTTACTGTCTGAGCCCCCAAGGTCTGGAACAGCCTGCCACCGGAGGTGGTTCAAGCGCCTTCATTGAACACCTTCAAGATGAAACTGGATGCTTATCTTGCTGGGATCCTATGACCCCAGCTGATTTCCTGCCCTTTGGGCGGGGGCCTGGACTCGATGATCTTCCGAGGTCCCTTCCAGCCCTGATGTCTATGAAATCTATGAAATAACAAATTTACAAATTTTTCATGGATAAGGTGTAATTACTGGGGGGGGTCATCTTAAATTCAGGGTCATCTTAGATTTAAGTAAATATGGTAAATATCTTTTGCTCTTTAAATTGAATAAAGTTACTCTGCTTTATAGCTTGTCCTGACCTGTCCTGTGATATTACTATATTCTTCTAAACAGCTGCTGTGTTTGACCTAATATACAGACTGCACTGCAGTGTAGGCCAAAGTGACAAGCCTTCAAAAACTTTATTTTTTCTTTGATCCAGAAAATGTAACTATTTTTACAAGAAAATTTATATATTCATTTTCCTCATAATCACAAATGTTAGAAGATAAATTATTAATAATTGTTTTCATTGGTTATATTTTAATGATACTTTTGTTACCCTGAATCAATTAATAACTTAAAAAGCATTTCTAAAAAACTATGTTCTTCTGACTTTTTCATAAATTTTTGCTTTAATGTTGCTTCCAGTATTTCTGCATGAAAAATTGTGCACATATTTGAGGTACACTGATACATCGGTCCGGTATCAGATCGGTACCAATATAAAGAAAACTGGCTGTTTTGGATATCAGCCCGATGAGGCCAATAATTTGAGTGATAAATGCCCATGCTGCATGCAGCCGCAGTGCTTCACTTGGGCAGTGAGGGGCACAGCCAGCAGCGTGGAAAGCTGCCTTCAGCTGGTAAGTCCAGTGTGGTGGAAGGGGAGAGGGGATGGAAGGGGCATGGGGGAACAAATCAATTCCCCCCATGGTGAGGGAAGAGGCAGGGGCAGGCGCTGCTCAGGTGGGGGAGGGGCCAGAGCCACAGCTAATGGGGGAAAGGCAGCTCCTGCTGCCTTCTTGCATCCTGGGGCGACATGGGGGGGCATGTGCCCCCTGGATCTG
Organism: Alligator sinensis; assembly: GCF_000455745.1. NCBI lineage: Eukaryota > Metazoa > Chordata > Crocodylia > Alligatoridae > Alligator > Alligator sinensis. The sequence continues at coordinate 1,238,205 of NW_005842342.1, forward strand.
CATGGGGTGGGACAGGGCAGGCTGCAGCTGGGGCTGCGCGGGGCTCTTCTTGGCAGGGGCTGGGTTCAGAGTGGGCACTGGCAGCACTGGAAGGATGTTGCATTCAACCCATTTCGCCGCCACTCCACTCCCAGTGCTGCCAGCTGCCCGGCACAGTCCTGGCTCTATGCCCTGCCTCCACCCATGTGCCGGGAAGACCTAGGGTTGCGCTAGGCGGCTGACAGTGGCAGTGCTGGGAGTGAAGAAGCAGCAAAATTTCGGGTGGATGCAACATCCTCCCAGCACCACTAGCACCCACTGTGAGCCCAGCCCCTGCCAAGAAGAGCCCTGCGTAGCCCCAGTTGTAGCCTGCCCCACCCCACCCTGCGCAGATCCAGGGGGCACACGCCTGCCATGCCCTCCCGGGGTGCTAGCAGGAGCTGGATCTCCCCCCAAGCTAAAGCTCCGGCCTCCCCACCTGCCCTGCCCAGGCATTGCCTGCCCCTGCACCCTCCTTCACCATGGAGGGTGTTGATCTGCCTCCTCCACCACCTTTCCCCTCCCCCTCCCCTTCCACCACACCGGACTTACCAACTGGAGGTAGCTGTATCGGAAATTGGATCAGTATTGGCCGATATACCTTCTTAAATATCGGCTATCAGTATCAGCCCCAGAAATCTATCAGTGCACCCCTAGCACACATATGTATAAATAGATCCTATTTTCTATCCTTAATACTTTACCAGGCTTGTTGCACTTTGCCTTTAAAACATAATTGAATTTTAAAAGGCATTTTGAAATGGTTTTGAATTTTCAAATTTTGAAAAATGTACAGTAAATAGCAAAACGTTATCATACAAATCATGTTTAGATTTGAAAGTTGAATTCATTTTTCATTTTTTTATATCCTGCAGCTGACTTTTTTGAAACAGGTCATCCCATTGTTCCTGTGCATCATAATCCTTCTGTGAAAGGAAAATCAAATTTTTTAATTTTGTCTGAGCTACATATGTCTGCAAATAACCGAAAAGAACCTCTGCAAAGACCTGAGGAAGAAAGTAGTATTAATGAAAAAATCAGGTATGTTCCCTTGAATATCTTGGATCCAAATTCTATTGTGTACACTTGTACAGCTCTCACCGAGGTAAGTGGATCTATCTGTGTGTTGGAAGGTGAAAGTTAGCCCTAAATCAGTTTGAATGCTTTTATATTGAGGAATGTCATTTGATCTTTCCTGTTTGAAAGACATGCTGATCTGTTTAAGTTGCATGCTACAAAACCCATTGAGAAAAGTGTAAGGGGAATTGAATCACAGTAAGAAAAATGTAATTAATATCATTCATGTTGTATTTGTACAATATTACCTCAACAAAAGTATTATGGTAAAGAGTTTAACCTTTTGAAACACTGTTGCTGTTGACTATAAAAATAGATAGCAGTGAATTAATGTTGTAATTATTCACACTTAATTAATATTTAACATTTAGTAATTCAACCTCCCGGGCCCCGGCTCGGCTCAGCTCCCCCGCGGGAGCAGCCCGCCGCCCGCGCAGAAGGCCCCTGGGCCTCCCCAACCTCCGGGCCGGGCACCGGGGAGAAGCCGGAATCGTGGCCGGGCTCCTGGAACTCTCGCCTGGCCTGGCCGCCCGGTCCACGCCAGGGCCGGAGCTCCAGTCGACATGGACCCAAACTCAGGCTTGACCTCCTCCTGCAGCACAGTCGTGCCCCGGAAGATCCGCAGGCCGCCCTCCTGGAACCGAAGATGGGCATTTAGGGTCCTGAAAAACGTGTCCCCGAAAATCTCCGCGAACCTTTCCTGGCAATATTGTAGATGCGGCACCCGGCCCAGCCACCGGGAGCAACCGCCGAAAGCGTCCGCCCTCCTGGAGCGAGGTTTTGGGCTCCACAATTCAAAAAGGATGTGGAGAAGCTTGAGAGAGTCCAGAGAAGAGCCATGCGCATGATCAGAGGTTGGGGAAGCAGACCCTATGATGACAGGCTGAGAGCCCTGGGGCTCTTTAGCCTGAAAAAGCGCAGGCTCAGGGGTGATCTGATGGCCACCTACAAGTTTATCAGGGGTGACCACCAGCATCTGGGGGAACGTTTGTTCACCAGAGCGCCCCAAGGGATGACGAGGTCGAATGGTCACAAACTACTTCAAGATCGTTTCAGGCTGGACATAAGGAAGAATTTCTTTACAGTCCGAGCCCCCAAGGTCTGGAACAGCCTGCCACCGGAGGTGATTCAAGCACCTTCATTGAACACCTTCAAGATGAAACTGGATGCTTATCTTGCTGGGATCCTGTGATCCCAGCTGACTTCCTGCCCTTTGGGCGGGGGGCTGGACTCGATGATCTTCCAAGGTCCCTTCCAGCCCTGATGTCTATGAAATCTATGAAATTCATATTGATACAATATTGCCTACAAATATGGAGGAGGAGAAAAAGCAAAATTATTCTAAGCTACTCCTAATACACGTGTTCCGGTACAATATGGTTGCATAGGATAATGATGCCAAAAGCACCAATTACGCCCTTTGATATAATCTTACCTATTTCCTTTATAGATTTTTTTTTAAATAAGTTTGACTCAAATAAGTTTGACTCAAACTCAGAGTCCAGTCCTGGAAATCTTTATTCACATGCATTTCCTATTCACAGGAACTGTTCTACTGAATTTAGTGGACTGCATGTAGGAATAAATTCTGTTCACATGAATATGTATTTGCAGACTTGGTTCCATAGTTTGTAATCCAACTCTAATTTTATATTTAATTACACAAAGATGTATTTAGTATCCATCACCATGACTTGTTGACTTTGAGTTACTATGCAAACATCAAACCCCTATCTGCCAACAAACAGTTCTTTAGTTTTGCAGTATTGTTGTTGAAAAATGTAAGCAGCATCAGTATTGTTTGATAACATATTTGCTAAATGTATAGCTGCAGTTCCAAACTCAAAATTAATAAAACTTATATCACATGGCAAATTTTGATTTAGCAACAAGTAATGGGTCCCATTCCTTATCATTTGCCACTTCCCATTTCATCACCAGTTATTTTTCCATTGGTGAGAATCCTATTAAAATAATAGGCTTTCATATTTAAATTAATTTCATTAAAAGGGTATTATACAGGACCTGCAGTCGTTTTCAACTGTATCTTAATTTTGGTCCATTATTTGTATATAGTGATATGTATGTTCTAGTGTGGGAGAAAAAATGAAATTATTAACCCATTCTTAAATTATGATATTTTTCCCAGTGAGAAAACACAGCAATAGAGAAGTTTAGAAGCAATAAATCCATGAATAACACAGTTTGTGTTACAAAACAGTGCTATTTGAAGATTAAGTTGTGTGTTGCCATCTGCTGTGACTGTTACCTATTAGCCACTTACATATAAATATGCATTCTTATTTAGTACTGTAAGACTGGTGTGATAGCCTTGATGTTCCAGAGGTTATGTGAAAGGCAAGGATTTCTTAGGGTGATCTCTTTCATTGGACCAACTGTGTAGTTGGGATAGAGTTAGAGGAGTTTTTGAATGCAAGACATTTTGATGAAGAATATCTTGCATTTAAAAGTTTGTCTAACTCTATCTGAACTACACAGTTGGTCCAATTAAGGCTATTACCTTTAGAAATCCTTTCCTCTCACATTCCTATTCTTTCAACGTCTATTGTAAAATGAGATTATCTACAAAATCTGGATTCTTTTGTCCTGTGTGTCATCTCTTTTAAGCCAACCCCTGAATAAAATGAACAGAGCCTGTGATATACATTGTCTCTCATTAGTCAAAATAAAAAGGTGGAAAAGATGGAATTTCTATTGAACGGAAGATCTCAGTTGTGTATTCTGCAGTGGTTAGCAACTTCCATTTTTACCAAGGTCTGTGCAGCTTTTTCTCTAAAGAAATCCCTGCTATGAGTAAACAGGAGTCTAGGATGTTATCCAAGTTTATTTATAAAAACACTACTTTTCAGTTCAGCAACAAGGTTAATGTTATCTTTGTAATACCACATTGCTAGTTGTCCTTTAAACTCTATTAAAGAGGTAATATCAGTTCTATGAGACAGAAAACAACGTCCAAATAAAAAGGATTCTTTCAGGGGTCTCTTTGCATGAACCATTTGGGGTATGGATGGGCACCCATTTGAAGCACTTGAAATCCAGCGCACGTCAGCTCCATGCAGATGTGTGCCCCTCACCCCTGGATACAGGCAGTCCTCGGACTTACAACACAATTGGTTCCTGAAAACCATATCTTAAGTCGAAACGGTGTAACTCGGAACTAATTTTCCCATAGGAAACAACGTTATAAATGGTGGATTGGTTCCTGAACCAAGGCCCAATACCCTATTTTCACCAAAAATAACCCAGAATTTTGTACTCAATCAATTATAGATGAGTAATATAGCTACATTAATGTATTTCTATTGTAAATAGCAATCATATTGATTTGGAAGGGCTTTTTTGAGGTGACTTTACTGGACTTTTTGAAGGGCTCTTGGCTGGAGTCTTCTCAGGAGTCTTGGCTGTAGGGTTTTCTGGAGCCTTGTCTGCTTTCTTAAAGAAAGTGTGCAAGGAAGTTTGGACAGACGTTCTCCAGGGAGATAGGCGATTCAGCGAACTTGTTCGCTGGCATGACATCGCATCGGATCAAGCGTTGTAAAGTCAAAACTGATGTCAGAAAGTTGAAACAGGGTGTCAATTTACAAACATTGTAATTGTGAAACGTAATTTGAAATGTAAGTCGAGGACTGTCTGTACTTCCTAATGGCCATGAAGACATGCAGTTCTAATGCTCTCCAGCCAGGGGGCTAGAGAGCAGGAATCCCTGCAAACCTTTTTGTTACTGGAGGTTCCTGAGGACAGCTGAATATACAGAAGAGCACTCAGTGGCTGTTATATTGTTCCCCCCCCAGCCCAAGGTGGGGGCAGGCAGTAAAAGCAGAGCATCTACAGGAGCATCTGTGGGATGTTTTAAGCTTTAAAGGTACTTGAAGTGCTTCAAACACCCCATATGTCCATGGCTGGGCTTTAACCTAGAGCTGTATAACTGAAAAGGAAAACCATGTTTGGTGGGGGTCCAAAGGACAGTGTATGGAAACTGTAATTGGCTCTGTCAGTGTAACAGAGTACTGTGTGCATAAAGTGGGAATGGGGTATAACATTGCTCAAAACCCAGTTGCACCACTGCCACCTGCCAGCATCTGGAACCCTGTATCAAAAGCCAAGGGCATGTGCAGAAAGCTCCCAGCTCCCTAGCTGTACCACCAAGCACATGGAAACAGCAGCTGGGGAGCTGGGAATACCCCACTACCAGGTGTTGTTTCCTGGCATAGGAACTTAAAGTGAATGTACAGCTGGAATTTCCAGCTGCATGCCTGCTTTTTAGAGGTCCTGATGCTGACACACCTGCTCACAGTGTCCCTCATGGTGCAGCTGAAGATTAGACTCTGTCCATGCTCTATGGAGCCAGAACTTAGGAAAAAGGGAGTATTATATTCCAGTGTGGACTGTATGCAAGAAAATGTTATTCGTCACCTTATTCATATAAGTAATTTAACTGAAGCCAAGAAGTAATGTGAATAAACTGACAACTAAACTTAAACTAAATTGTTTAGTAAAGAGAATATAAGCAAGAAAAAAGAAGTACAATGAGATAGCTTCTTAGAGCTAACGATGTTGAGGTGTGACCTGCAGAATTCAAGGCAGATTTGCACCTTATAGAATACATAAATCAGAGATGTATAGCATAAGCTTTTGTAAGCCTAAATTCACTTCATCAGATGCTGTGAAAGGGCATGCACAGAGCAATGTATCAACTAGAGTCATTGGAATACCAAAGACTGAGAAGGAAGGGAGGGACAGATGACAAGATCAAAAATCCAAATATTCTATTAGATTTAAAAGTTTGGATCATAAACAAGTATTCCCATGCTTAAAGTGGGCAATATATAGCCCATGCTGAGTAATATTACTAAATATACTATTTGAATACTGAAATTCAAACCAAACTAACCTGGTGAACATTAATGATACTTTCTATGTTTTTCACAAACTCTTCTGATGGACATTTCCTCTTTCTTACTACAGGCCAGGAGACACTTGACCATTTTCAACTTAACTGGCATTAAGTACCTTTTTAAAACTACACAAGATCCAGAGAGGATTGTGCATAGCTTGAAAACTGAAAAAGCACTCATTATTATTTAATTACTTAAATATGTCATCAACAGTAATAACTGAATTCATCTCTTTTGTTAATGTAAAATTAAAAACAATTTCATATTGGGCTAGTTAGCTTTAAACATACATGAAGAATTGTGGATATTAGGAAACAATCAAAAGAAAACAAGTCATTTAAGTATGTTAAAGATAGCTAATCCTTTTGAATGAGATAGTTGCTGGATAGACTAGAAGCTCTGTGTCTCTAACACTGTCTTGCTTAGGCTTTGCAGAAATTTGGCTCAGCATGGCTTGTTTTTGCAGGCCTCCCTTTCCCTTCACCCCCCTTTTTAGTTTAATTTTTATTTAGTTTTATATTCACCCTATGCAAAAGGCTCAGACTATCTTAAATGAACAAACAACGCACAGAGAGAATTCCCCAAAGAATATCACAAAACTGGAGATCTTCAATTCCTCCTCTCCCATAACTACCACATACCTCTCTGAACTCCCACACAAGCAAACCTGAAGACCAATCCCATCCATACTTCCCAGCTACCACTTGCATCGGGTTACAAGAAGCCTTTTCCCACTTCCCACCCACTTCCTATCCTATCCCACCCATCCATTCCCATTTCCCACCCATCCATTCCCATCCCCTACAGAGTGCCTGTCACAGGCATTTAAACGGCCTGACCACATCCTTCTCCTTTCCAAAGTTTCAGCTTCTAACCAAGTACCATCCCCGTCATTCTCTCTCTTTCTAGAAGCTAATAGCAGGCTCAGCTGGGCTGCCAAAAATATAGAGTCATAGAAAAATAGGGCTGGAAGGGACCCCCAGAGATCATCTACTCCAACCTCCTGCCTGAGGCAGAATCACCCCTATCCAAACCATCCTATATAAATCCATTGTTTAACATTTTAGCAAAACTACATAGCCAATACTGATATAACTACAAGATACAACAACCTAACCTACTGCAGATAAAGCAGGGGGACCATGGTGGCCAGCATCCTGCTGCTGCAAAGGTTGTTAAAATACTCTTGAGAGATCTAAGGAAGAGGGCCATGCCCCCCATTGCAGAGGAAGCCAAAAACTGCCACAGTCCATACCAATCTGACCATCAGTGGCGACGCGTAGGGGGTGCACGGGAGTGCATGTGCACCCCCTGAGAGCGCTGGTACACCCCCTGTCAGCCAGTGCATCCCACTTAGGTGACAGGTGGGGGGGCAGGCAGGAGCGCCAGTACCCACCCTGTGAGCACTGGCCAGAATGAAGTGCTGGATGAAGTGGCTGCAGTGCTCCCGAAAGCAGCTATGGCTGTGGCCGCTTCCAGGAGCTCCGTGGCTGCTTTCAGGCGAGTGCGATCGGCCACGGGGGGGACCCTCCCTCCGCGCCCCGCCCCCAAGCCACTGTCTGGTCACTGGGGGGGCATGTACCCCCCCGACTCAGATGGCACCAGTCGCCCATGCTGACCATAGGGTAAAATTCCTTCCTGACCCCAAATATAGAATTGCTGACTCTGAGTAGAAATACAAAATTCTAACCAGGAATCTGCAGGTTTAAAAGAGCACTGGCACACCCCAGTTAAAATTCCCAGCCTTGGCTACAGCCAACACACAGAACTTTTAAAGAAGGCAAACTCTACCCCTCTCCCCCACTGGCGCGCACAGCATCAGGAGAGGAAACATATATCCTTCCTGGCCCCATGTGGCAACCAGCAAGGCCCAGAAACAAAGGAAATATCCATAGTATAGCATGAACATAGTTACTCCTAAATTGTCCCTGATTAATGCTTATCCAACCTCATTTTAAAGACCTCTGCACTTCCCTAGGCAGTCTGTTCCACTGTCTCTGTTGTGTAAAGTTAAAAAGTCCTTCCTGATATCCAAGATAAACCTACTTTGCTGCAACTTCAAGCCATTGGTCCATATCCTACTCTTTGCAACAACAGAAAAAGTGAGTTCCCTCTTTATGGCAGCCCTTTAGATATTTGAAAACTGATATCATATCCCTTCTAAAGCACCCTTTTTGCAGATTACTACTTCTTCTGATGTCATCATAAACTCAATGTTTTTCCAGAATAATGCATAAGTAATGGCAAACTGAATATGCCTATTTCCTTCAGCTTCTCCTCATATAACTTGCCTTCCAAGCCCTTTATCATTTTGGTTGCCTGCCTCTGGATCCTCTCTAACTCCTCCATGTCCTTTTTAAAATGTGGAGCCCAAACCTACACACAGTACTGTAGATGAGGCCTAACCAGTACTGACTAAAGGGACACTATCACCTCCTGTGTCTTGCACCTAATGCTTCTGATGATGCCTCCCAAAACCACATTTGCCTTTTGTGCAGCTATATCACACTGAAGACCCACGTAGTGTCTATGATCTACCAAGATTCCCAGATCCTTCTCTGAAGTGCTTCCATGTGGCCAGGTGTCACCCATTTTGTAGCTGTATTTTTTTTTTATTGTTCATTTTGCATTCATCAGCATTGAACTTCATCCTGTTAGCTCTAGCCTAGCTTTTAAGTCTGCCAGGATCCTTCTGAATTGCACTCCTGTTCTCTAAAGCGTTTGCAGTCCTTCCCAGTTTTGTCATCTGCAGATTTGCCCAAGAAACTCAATTCCAGCATCCAAATAATTAATAAACACATTGAACAGCCCTGGGCAGACCCCTGTGGGACTCTACTTGAAACACTTCTGCCATTCTAACATGGATCCATTTATAATTACCCTTTCCTTGCAGCTGTTGAGCCAATTGTCTATCAACCTTCTACCAGTTTTGCCTAGCCCACATTTTTCCAATTTATTTATGAGAAGGTCATTTGGGACTTTGTCAAAGGCTCTGCTGAAGTCCAGATATACTATATCCACAGCATTCCCTTCATCTTCCCAAGTAATTACTTTGTCAAAGAAAGAGATCAAGTTTGTTTGGCTTGATTTATTCTTTGTGAATCCATGTTGGCTACTTGTGATCAGCCTTTCCTCTTCTAGGGCGCATCTACACATTCATTAATATACAGTGGTTACTGTGCATTTAATTTAGTACTTGTATAATCAAGTACTACACAGTAGTGCTGGTGAGCGCCTTTTTAGTGATGCTGCTGTGTAGTAGCCTAATAATACTATGTGGTAGCATATTAGCACTGTATGTGCTGTGATGTGGTACTGTGCATTATTATTAGGCTACTGTTCAGTTAGCATCTCCTGTAGACATGCCCCAGATGCTTGTAAATGGACTTCTTTATGATATACTCCAATAACTTCCCAGGTGTGGAGGTAAGGCTAATTGGTCTGTAGTTCCCTGGGTCATCCTTTTGACCTTTTCTAAACAGAGGTACTATGTTGGCCCTTTACAGTCCTCTGGTACCTCATCCATCTCTCATGACTCCTTAAATATTATTGCCACGGACTCCAAGATCTCTGTCAGTTCCTTCAGTATCTTGGGATGAAATTCATCAGGCCTTGCTGACTTGAATGTATTCAGACCCATCAAAAGCTCTCTGACTGTTTCTTTTGTTATCTCTTCCCTCAGTGTATACCCTTCCTTATCCAAATAATCTTTACTAGGTATCTGGTTGCAACATTTTTTTTTTAATTTTTTATTTTGCAGAGACTAAGGCAAAATAGCTATTGAGTAGCCCTACCTTCTTTATATCTTCTATTAAGAATTCACCCTGGCTAGTTAATGGTGGACCTGCAGCTTCCTTGGTCTTTCTTTTCTGGCCAACTTACTTATAGAATCTCTTGTTGTCTTTAATCTCACTCACCAGGTGCAGCTTATTTTTTATCTTTGCCTTCCTCATTTTGTCCCTGCAGGTTCTTGCTATTTTCTAGTACACTTCTTTGGTTACTTGCCCATTTTTCCATTGTCTGTCTGCTTTCTTTGTGCATTTTTGAGGCATTCTAGAAGCTCCTTATGCAGCCATATTGGCCTCTTGCCATTCTTCTTGTGTTTCCATTGTGTCAAAATAGCTTTTTGTTGGGCTTCCAATACTGTGTCCTTTAGAAGCTTTTGGCCCTGTCTTTATTCTTCAGTCTGTCTTCCTATGGCACTATGCCTATTAACTCCTTGAGTCAGTTGAAATCTACCTTATTGAAATACAGCATCTTAGTTCTGTTGACCTCATGCTTACCATCTCAGGATCTTGAATTCTATCATATTATAATCACTTCTTCCTAAGTTGTCCATTACTTTCACATCTTCCCTGTAGGTCAGGGCAAGGTCCTAGATAGATGAACCCCCTAGTTGTATTTTCAACCTTTAATAGGTAGGGAGTTTCAAAGCCCTTGCAAATTATACCTAGAAAATGATAAATGGCACATTATTCCAGGAATATAGGGAGGTTTGAAAGGAGGTTAAAATGTAAGGGGGCAACTAGTTGATACAAATCACAAAACAATGAACTAGGGTACACCTGCATGATTATCTATGTGGTGACTAGTTTTCTAATGGAATCATTAGAATCCGATTGGTTTCTATAGTTATTCATGGTATAATATAGGTGTATAACATACGTAATGGTTATATCACACTTCAGATGTGTAACTGCCTGCCACCAGTAATTAAAAGCTCTCTTGCTATACTCACTGGGTGCATGTACACAGGATGCTAAAAGCACAGTAGACTAATTCTACTGCACAGTACTGCATGATGGCAACAACCATGCTACTGGATGTACTGGCACTACTGCGCAGTAGCGCCAATTACAGGTTATTACAGGTACTAAACTTAATGCACCATAAATACGGTGCATTAATGCATTAATGCACAACCTATTGTGTTGTTTCTTTAAGCTTAATAAGTATATGTGCAATAAATTAGAGGCAAAGCCCAGCCAACCCAACTATTCATAACAACAGTTCTCTGAGTAGAGATGCTGTTGAAATTCTGATGTTGTAAACTTAAACTGTAACTTTCTTCATTTCTCTGCTCATGGAAATCAGAATTTATAGCTCTGCTGTTCAGAAAGTGGGAAAGCCCCATTTTTCCTGCCTAACATGTATATTACGGATGTGCAAAGCTTCGGATGCTGATTGGATTCTGAGGAGATCCAGCCCGATTTGGAGTGCAGGGCAGGAATGTCTCTATAGGGGGCAGGGTTATGCAAATAACACAATGAGGAGGGAGGGAGACAGGATGATTTCCAAGGGAGAGGGAGGGGTGTGTAGGCAGGGTTATGAAGATGATGGAATGAGAAATAGAGGAAGGAGGGAGAGGGTGGGATTAGCTTGGGGATGACCTGAAACCACAGCTTATTTATCCTGATTTAGCCCAGGGAAGCTATTAATCCACGCTTAATAACACATGGGTTAATGGCTTCCCTGGGATTCATCAGGGTAATTAAGCCAGGTTTCAGGCCATGTGGCAATCTGCAGGAAGGGGCAGGGCTTCCGGAGTGGGGAAGGCATAGGAGAGCCCTGCTGCACTCATCCCGTAAACATGGTGGCCAGTTCTGCAATCTGCCAGCTGCCTCCTTGAGTTTGGTAGACCCCTAGTTATAATATATTCTGAGTGGTCACGTGGTAACACTTCCTACATCCAAGGATTGTCCTTCACTGCACTGGAGTCTTGAACCAGCTCTGGCCATGTTATGGCTAGACCAACAAACTTATCAGTCCCAGCCCCTGCACGACACTGGAGTCTTGAACTGGCTTTGGTGAGTGCTGGAGCTGGGACTGATAATCATCTGATTTCTGGTCTCAGTCCAGGGACTGCACTGAAGCCAGTTTAAGACTCTAGTGCAGTCCCAAGGCTGGGACCAACAATCAGCTGATTTTCAGTCTCAGCATCAGAGCCAATTTGTGATTTCTGCATGGTTCTTGGGCTGGGACTCACAATCCACTTGTGGGTCCCAGCCCCAGGACTGCATTTGGTCATATTATCTCCAAGGAGCAGTTCCATGTTAGTTCAACACACGTTAGCTATACATGGAAATATTCCTTGCTCAAAAAGGCATAACTGCTATAATACAATATAATATAAGATTTATTGTATTGTATTATTTACAACATGTGTTAGGTTGAACATGCAGATGCTGGCATTTTAAGTATGTTTGTGCTAAGTGTGCCATGTAACATGGCCCTTGGCTTAGCCAAAAGAAAATATTACTCTCTCCTACAATAGTCATGAGACAATTTCCTGAGTTATATGTACTAATGACAAATGCAGAGTGCAAGTGTATGCATGTGTTCTGAGTATATTTGGGCACTGCTAGAGAGGATGATATTAAGGTTTTATGAGCATATCTTAATTCTATTTCCTGGGTTTTTAAGGTTTGAGTTTTAATAAGGTTAACATTTTATGAAAGCAAAAGATATCCTCCTTTTACTGTGGGTCTGATTTCCTTAGTGTCACAAATCTCCTTAGTTACATAATCAGCTACCAACTGAGCCAGACCCTGCACTTCCCCTTCTCAGCCATTCTTACCTGGATCCACCCAGCCCAGCCTACCTCCACTTCACACTTGTCCCCTCCCCACTAGACCCTGATCTTACAGAGGTGATGTGTACCTTAACTTTATGTTTTCTCATTTTTCAGAGGTTTAAATTGTCATTACTTTCAGGTTTCACCCACCTCAGGTTCCAGCTTCTAGGGTGAGGGGCTTAAATGTCCTATAAGGAGAGCTCCTGTCATACTTTGAGCAACACATGGAGGTGAAAATGGGTCTGATGTTCCCATTAACATAATTCGTCCTAGTCCATCTAATACCCACCCTTTCTCCTGATCTGAGTACTTTCAATCCCCATTGCCAATCCCAGTTTATCCTCCTCCTTTCACCAGAGCCTGAAACTCACTACACTTCCCAGCCTTTCCATTCCAGTTCCCCTGCATCCTCAGCATCATGCAGGAGTCATTTGCATGTATAATTTATTTTATTTTCTCAAATAGTTTGAGCTCCTTCTAAATTATCTGCTTTACTCAGATTACATTTTCCCAAATGAAAAAACAGAAAAAAAATCCTTGACAGATGTTGATAATAGCAGCATGCCTACAGACCTTTCTCAGATTTCTGCCAAGTGTAGACTTCAGATTTAAAATGAGTTGTTCAGGTTAAGTGGCCACAGCCTGTCCCATTAGTTCAGTAAGGCTGTGTGAAACCTCCTCAGCATGCAGTGTTTGGCATAAGTATGTATAGCATGTGCTATTGTAGAGAACTACACTTTTACCTTAATACATTTTCAGCATTGGTTTCCCGGAAGAAAAATGGGTGCTGTACACCAGCTGATTTTAAATAACTGGGAAGAAGCAGAGCCAGATCAGAGCAAAGTAGCTGGTAGAATCTGAGTGCTTCATTGATGTTATTTTTAGGTGCATGGGAACTGTATCATGGGATCAAACAATCCCATGTTTGGATCATTAACCCTGTGCTACACACCTGTCATGAGGTACAGCGAATTTCAAGGCAATCCATATAACCATGCCAGCTTTAAGGCACTCAGTGGTCATCCTTCAAATTAATATTCAAGTTGTCAACCCTAACAATGGAAGAACTCTCTCTCAACTGTAATAACTGTCAGCTCCAAACCTGTCTGTTACTTTGAGGTTTACCCAGGTCTGATTTACTTATCTCTTAGAAGTTACAATATAAGAATGTTACATTATAATCTCTTTTGGAACAGAAGTTATATTAAGATTATTATTTATATTAGAATTACGTAGCTTCTCTGAGCCTTTCTGTGTAGCTTGGGATATAAATCTAAATAATAGTAATAGTAGTACCAGCAATACTAACAATAATAATAACAATGGTCTTGAAGAGTTTACAACTTCAATATACTGTAATCTACTAATAGACCCAAAAAATACCACATTGTGCTTAGCATTGTTCACTTGTGCAGCAGTATTTCACCAAAAAACCCTCTTGGAGAGACTTCAGATATAAAATCAAGAAAAGACTTATTTTCAGAAATCAAGCCCTTTCAAAAGATGAGAAAATATATGAAACAAAATACAGGAAATATCTCCTAGTTTTCTATTGAGAAGCCCACTTCTATTGAACGCAGGGTATATATGTGATTACTTGATTTGTGAATATGCAGAATAAAAAAACCCAGAAGTTTTGTTTTGGGATAGCAGCTAATTACTGCTTCTAGCTAATGATCAGTCTTGAGTTTTAAATTCCCTTTTGGACAGTTCCCTGGAGGTTTTCCTGGTAATCATCAATAACATCCTTTTTTCCATAAAGCTAGGTAACTCAGTAGTGCACTCCTTAAATCTTTAAATGTTGTTTCATGATTAAATGATTCTTCAACTTGTATGATTTGCTGTTTTGGAAAGAATAACAGTCAATTTAATTGTTCTGTTCATAGATTTCTTTTAAACTTTTTTTTTAAAGGGAAACTATAATGACATAATTTTAAACATGCATGCCTATCTGCACAGTATCCCCATTTCATCACTGGGGATTCTGAGGAAGCATTAATGGTCACATATCATGACTGATATGTAACGCCCTCACATCACTCAGTAACCCAAAAACTACTGCTAAAAGTTGTCTTTTTTTGGCTAGGGATTCTGATGCTTACCTGAGAAACTTATAGATTTAGGATTTATTGCCAAAGTATTCTCACAAATAATTATTGGAGAAGTGCATTTACTTCTGATCTAGGGATAACCTTTTCTGTACATGTGCGGAATTTCCACTACTATTAGAGGGAACTATCTGTTGAAAACAGTTTTTACAATTTATGACATCATTGCTCACCTTGAATAGAATCTAAAGAAAAATGCAACCTATAGCAGCTGCTACTTGATATCATATAAGTAAAGGTGGGCAAATCAGGCTTTAGCCTTTATAATTAATAGTTATAAGGCATTTTCTATTTCAAGATATATTCCTTATATTCTAGGCACTATCAGTATAACTAAAACTACAGAAAGTCATTCATTTGCCTCTGCCACTTGAAAAATAAAATATTCAAAGCCTTTTGTAAGCTTATCTCAGTATTTTAAGAACAATTTTAATATAACCCACACTTAGTCCAATTCAGAAACCTTTAGTTAAGTAGTGTCTTGCCCTATAAGTAACTTGCTTGTAACCAGATGGTCTACTTGAGGAGTAAATGACAGTCCTACTCAGAGTCAGTAACTCTGGGACATCAATAAATAAAACCAAAAATACATACCCAACTGCTAAACAGATGTCCCCAGTATATCCCTGTTTTCAATCTTCAGTATTATTTACTGAAAGGATTTCTATAAAATCCTGCTTAAAACATTTTGTATAGTTCTGAATTGTTATAGTTTGCTGCTTTAACAAATGCATCTAGGCAATTCGAGTATTGTAATTAATGTGTACAATACAGAATATTGAATTAAAATATTCAGGGTTAACAAAACTATATACAATATAATAAAATAATTCATTTTGTAGTTAAGAAGAAGAGAATAAGTAATATTTGAATACAGTGGGGTAAATTCTGTTATTACATATCATAAATCTGAATGTTACTCTCTGGAAATCAATCCATTAGTCATAGTTTCATAGTTGGTAGGGTCAGAAGGGACCTGAGCAGATCATCGAGCCCGACCCCCTGCCATGGGCAGGAAAGAATGCTGGGGTCAAACGACCCCGGCAAGGTGTCTATCTAGCCTCCTTTTGAAGAACCCCAGGGTAAGAGCGAGCACCACTTCCTTTGGAAGTTGGTTCCAGATCCTAGCCACCCTGACTGTGAAGTAGTGCCTCCTGACATTTAGCCTGAATCTACTCTCGGTCAACTTATGGCCATTATTCCTTGTTACTCCCAGTAGTGCTCGGGGGAACAGGGACTCTCCCATTGCCTGTTGGTCTCCCTTGGCCAGTTTATAGATGGCCACCAGATCCCCTCTCAGCCTTCTCTTGTGGAGGCTGAACAGATTCAGGTCCCGTAGCCTCTCCTCATAGGGCCTGCCCTGCTGCCCTCTGATCATGCGAGTGGCCCTCTGGACCTTCTCAATGTTGTCCACATCTCTCCTGAAGTGCGGTGCCCAGAACTGGATGCAGTACTGTGGCTTGACCAATGTCATATAGAGGGGGAGGATCACCTCCTAGGACCTGCTTGTGATGCATCTGTGGATGTATGACAAGGTGCGGTTAGCCTTCCTGACCGCGTCCCCACATTGGCGGCCCATGTTCATCTTGGAGTTTATAATGACTCCAGTATCCTTTTCTGCCTCTGTGCTGATGAGAAGGGAGTTCCCCAGCCTGTAGGTATGCTGCTGGTTCTTTCTCCCTAGGTGCAGTACCCTGCACTTGTCAGTATTGAATTCCATCTTATTCTCATCTGCCCACCCCTATAACCTGTCCAGATCCAGTTGCAGCCTGCCCCTCCCTTCTAGCATGCCCACTTCTCCCCACATCTTAGTGTCATCTGCGAATTTGAACAAG
>NW_005842342.1:1255328-1262969 GCF_000455745.1 Alligator sinensis
GGAAGTTCCCTGACTAGTTCCTCTCTGACCGTGGGCCTGGCTGTTCCTCAACCATCAGGGATCCCAGTGGGGGGGGGGGGATGACCTGGTCCCTGCTCAGAAAAATGGAGGCAAAGAAATTGTTAAATAGGTTAGCTTTGTCATCTGGTGAGCCCACCAGATTTCCAAGCGTGTCCTGCAGAGGCCCCACGTTACCCGGAACCTTCTTTTCCCCCCACCCATGTTTTTAAAAAAGGATTTCTTGTTTTCCTTGATCCAGGTTGCTAGTCCCAGTTCCATCTCCACCTTGGCCTTCCTAACAGCCCCCCTACAATCCCAAGCAACGGAGGTATAGTCCTCCCTGGTGATGGTCCCTCTCTTCCATTGGGTGTACGCCTCCTTCTTAGCTTTGAGACGTTTCTGGATGCATTTGGTGAGCCACGGGGGCTTTTGAGCAGTCTTGCCCACTTTGATCCGTGTTGGGATTGCCACCCTTTGGGCTTGGAGGATCGTCTCCTTCAGAAACGACCACTCTTCTTGGACTCCCAACTCCCCACCCCTCCGGGACCTCAGTGCCTTCCCAACTAGTCTCCTTAGCTCAATGAAATCCACCCTCCTGAAGTCCAGGGCTGCTGTCTTGACCCCCTTGTATTCTGACCCAGAGCACTTCAGTCTGCCCCTCCTCTGACCCAGTGCTGCTCGTTGTGGATGTGAATTGTTCTTTGACATAGAGCACCACACCCCCACCTTTCCTCCCTTTTCTATCCCTCCTGTACAGCCTATAGCCCTTGATGTTCACTGCCCAGTCGTGCATTAAATCCCACCACGTTTCGGTGAGCCCCACTATGTCTGGGTTTGTGTTAGCTAGCAGGAGGGCAAATTCCTCCTGCTTGTTCCCCATGCTACGAGCATTAGTGTATAGGCATTTAAGGCCTCCTTAAGGTGTATGCACCACCCCCCCCAATCCCAGGACTATCCGGGTCTCTTATCTGGGTATTTCTTGTGCTCGTCGTCAGTCTTGGCTGGGCTGTTCTTGTGGGCGACACTTGGTTTGGTGTTCCGAGGCTCCCTCTGACCTCATCCTCCCCTTCCCCCAATGAGCCTAGTTTAAAGCCCGCCGGAGGAGATCAGCCAACCTGAAAGAGAACACACGCTTACCTTTGGCGGAGAGGTGAAGCCCATCCCACCTGAGCATGTCTCTTGTCTTGAAATATGGGTCATGGTCCAAGAAGCCGAAGCCCGCCTTGAGGTACCATTCCCGAAGGTGCAAGTTGACCTCTCTGATGTCTCATGGCATCATCCATGCCTGATTTTTTATGCTCCTGGAAATTCTGGTCCTTCAAATATTTGTCAGTATTTTAGTGTGTAATGGACCCTGGGTGTAGAATATTAGTATCTTTACATAGCACTGTGCACTAAGCCTACCTGTACCTTCTCTGTCCTTACCTGGGGCAAAGAGATGAAAGCAGGCAGCAGTGTTTCTCCATTATCCCTTAGCAAACTCAGTAAACCTGCCCTTGCCTATCTAGTTAAGGTTTATTCCTTAGAAAATATTTTTTTTTTCCTTAATTGTAGAAAAGTAGAGCTGAAAGGGACCTAAGGAGGTCATTTAGTCCATCTCTCTTCTCAAAGCAAGATCATCCCAGTCTAATCCACATCTAAGTGTTTGCCTAACCAGCTCTTAAAAGCTTCCTTATGAATGGAGATTCTACATCCTCCCTAGTTAATGTGTTTCATTGCTTAATGACCTTCATGGTTAGAAAGTTCTTAATACTCATCCTAAATATCACCTGTTGCAATTTAAGACAGTTGATTCTTGTCCTGTCTACTGTGGCCACAGGGTCTAGTCTGCCACCCATTATCCTTCTCATAACCCCTCATCATGTATTTGAAGTCTATTGTCAGATCTGCCTTCAGTCTTCTCTTCTCAGTTCAACAAGGCTTTCCTTGTAATCATGCTCCATATACCTCTGTTCATTTTTGTTGCTTTGTACTGGAAGTTTACATCTGTAGAAGTGCAGTGTCCAAGACTGGACACAGTATTCCAGGTGGGGCCTCACCATTGCTGAATAGTGTAATTTCCCCTGATTTGCAGGGAACATTCCTCTTTTCTTTTCTTTTTTTTAAGTAATTACATGTTCTTGACTCTCATTCAGCTTTCAGTCCACTTCAATAGTTTCCTTTAAATTTACTCTTTAAAAATGTTTTCTTGGGCCTTTGCACAGGCAGTCGCTTCCAGTGGTAGATTCGAAGTCATTGCATTTCAAACCCTATATATCTTGTAATAGGCTCATTTCTCCTACATTCAGTCATAGCTAATGTTTATTTTGTCTGAGCAAGAACCATGTGGCTGGCCTTTGTTCTGTCTGCCAGTTCTCCCCAAGGATAAGAAAATCTAGAGAAGACTAGCCAAAATGGTATTTTCAGGAACTGTGAGTTGGGATATGATTCACAAGGGCAGTAAGAAGCCTAACCTGGTCTTATAGGTTAGAAAACAGTTGCCAAAAACCAGACCAACACAAACAGATGTTCCAGGACTTGTCCAGTGAGGCAATGTGGCTAGGTGCACCAGACCATACCCAGTTTCTAACACTCTTCTTGATTCTCAAAGGGAAAGGAAAATTAAGAGGCCTAAACAGAGCTGTTTCCTTTACTCTCCTCCTGAGAACTGGATACCAAGCTATCTCACACAAGTGGTCAGTGTTCGGGCCCCTGGTCCTTAACATCTTTATTAATGACCTAGATGAAGGAGTGAAAAGTGCAATGATTAAGTTTGCAGATGATACCAAGCTGTAGAGACAGGCAGGTACATCAGAGGACAGGTCAAGGATTCAAGAAAACCTGGATAGGCTGGTATAGGCTGAACAAAACCATATGAGGTTCAACAGAGAAAATTCCGGGTCCTTCATCTAGGTAGGAAGAACCCTCACCATATCTATACAGCGGGTGGTGATCCACTGGCTGGCACTGCATCTGAAAGGGACCTAAGGGTGTCAGTTGCCCAGAGGATGAATATGAGCCACAAGTGTGACAAAGAAGCCAACAGAGCAAATAGAACTCTGGCATGCATCAGCAGATGTGTCACCAGCAGATCCAGAGAGGTGCTTCTTCCCCTCTATTCGGCATTGGTGAGGCCACAGCTGGAGTACTGTGCCCAGTTCTGGGCACTGCACTTCAAGAATGACGTGGACAAGTTTGAAAAGGTGGAGATAAGGGCCACCCATGTGATCAAGGGTCTGGGGGACAGGACCTATGAAGAGAGACTTCAGGATCTGGGTTTGTTCAGCCTGAGCAAAAGAAGGCTGAGAGGTGACTTGATAGCCACCTACAAATATGTGAAGGGAGAACACCAGGATCTAGGAGAACAACTTTTCAGAAAGCACACACTCCACCCTCCCGGGAAGACGCAGACAAATGGACGCAAGCTAGTCAAAGAAAAGTTTCAGCTGGACATAAGGAAAAACTTATTTTCTGTGCAGGTAACTAGAACCTGGAACACAGTTCCAGCAGAGGTGGTGCAGTCACCATCTCTGGCGGTCTTTAAGAGGAGACTGGACAAATGCCTTGTTGAGCTCGTTTGAGCCCAATTACCTCCTGCCCGTGTCAGGGGATCGGACTTGATGATCTTACATGTCCCTTCCGGTCCTTCTTTCTATGATTAAGGGTAAGTGAGACTGGTTTGTGCCCAAAAGCTTGTCTAACAGCTGGTACAAAATAAGATATCACCAGAAAAAGCCCCTCCTATCACAGCTACTTACAACATTACTTAACCAACATAGACAGCCCTGTCTATAAAGCTTTCCACCATTGTTGAGGCCAGGGGTTGAGCACTCCTGGTCTTGAAGAGATATTCTTTTGTGACCTTAGTTCAAGACCTTTCATTGAAATGAAAAGCATGTGATGGAAGAAGCAGCAGTAAGTTCTGAACTATAGGCTGCTACCCCTCAACTTCTCTGAAGGAGCTGTGATGATCATCGTCTTCTGATGAGACAGACTTTTTGGCTTCAAAGCCAGCTCTGGATAGTTTCAGAGCTTTTTAAGAACTGCTATTCCACATTGCTTACAGCATGGATATTGAGAAATTATTCTAAATTCTTCCCCTCTGTGGTAGGAATGCCTATGAATGCCGAAGTACTGTGACAGGGGTTTAGGTTGTAGCCGTGTTGGTCTAAGGACATAGGCAGACAAGCTTCTTTGTGTGAATCTGATATCTTTTATTAGGCCAACTTAAATAGTTGGGAAAAAAATCTTAGAACTAGAAAAAATTCTTTCTAGATTTGTGGAATTAAAGAATTGTGGAGAACTAAAAGAATTCTTCCGATGCCTCCGCCTCCACCTCAAGGAATATTTCCACGACCAAAATGAATCCACTTCAAACAACAACTCATCCTCTCACAACACTGAGGAAAAGATCAACCCCCAAAAAATCAGACTGGACACCTCACAGTGGACAAAACTCTAACCTTGACCACTACATTGACTGCTTCATGTAAAGAATGAACAATGAAATAATCAACAACACATGCCACCATAACAGCCTCTCTCTACCAGAGAGAAAGGATCAACCCACAAAATAGAAAAAAACCCATAAGAAAAAGGGAGGAGCCATAGTCATCCTAAATTGTGAAGACTACATAAAGGAAGCCAACAGACAACTGTCTGACACCACCTACTACAAAGAACTACAAGAAGATCCTACTTCCCTTTTCACCATGAAACTCAAAAATACCATCAAATCATTTCCATCAGAACTACAAGAAAAACTATTGACCTTGATCCCTCCCGCTACCCAACCCAGGGACTTTTTACATGCTCCCTAAAATCCACAAACAGACCTATCATATCCAGCCATGGAACCCTAACAGAAAATATCAGGTTTCATCGAATCAATCCTAAAACCGCTTGTCACACAAAGAGCAAGTTTTGTCCAAGACACTACAGCCTTTCTATGGAAACTTAAAAACATAGACCACATTCCCAGCAACACCCTCCTAGCCACCTTGGATGTTACCAGCTTATATACCAATATCCCACACCAGGATGGCATCCAAGCCTGCTTTACATACCTACAAGAGCAAGATGACAACTCAGAGTACAGACCCAAAGATATTACTGACCTCACACAAAACAATTTCACTTTTAATAACCAACACTTCCTCTAGACCATGGGCACAGCTATGGGTACCAAAATGGCCCCACGGTATGCCAACCTTTTTATGAGCCACCTGGAAGAAGAATTCCTCAAGGACTGCACCATCAAACCCTTGCTCTACTTAAGATATATCAATGACATCTTCATCATTTGGACTGAAAGCCTACAATCTCTGATTGAGTTCCATCAGAAATTCAGCAATCATTACCCCTCCATCCAACTATCTCTTGAATACTCCAGCACCAACATCTCCTTTTTAGACATGAGGATCACTATCCAGAATGGTAAAATACAGACCACGTTATACAAGAAACCCACAGACTAACATACATATCTGCACAGAACCAGCAATCACCCTAAACACACCAAGGAAGCTGTGATATAGAGCCAAGCCCTCAGATACCACCGAATTTGCACTGAGGAGAACACTCAGGATTGCCACCTCACTAATCTTAAAAAGGCATTCACTCAACAAGGACACTCCTCCAGAGAGAGAGATCACACATTTGAAAGAGCCACCTGGATACCATGTGAAGAATTGCTGCAATACAGAAGAAACCCTGCCATGAATTGCACACCATTGGTTATGACGTATTACCCCTCCCTTGAACCCATACAGAAAATCCTGAAAGAATTGCAACCCACACTAGAAGGAGACCCTATTCTTAAAGAGATCTTCCCAGAGCCACCCATCCTAGCCTTCAAACAAGCACCGAACCTCGCTAACTTCATCACTAGAAGCAAACTTCCTACGACCCAGAATACCCCGAATGGATCCAGACTGTGCCATGACAAGAAATACAAAACCTGCCCATACAGAAAATCCTGAAAGAATTGCAACCCACACTAGAAGGAGACCCTATTCTTAAAGAGATCTTCCCAGAGCCACCCATCCTAGCCTTCAAACAAGCACCGAACCTCGCTAACTTCATCACTAGAAGCAAACTTCCTACGACCCAGAATACCCCGAATGGATCCAGACTGTGCCATGACAAGAAATACAAAACCTGCCAACACATCTCCACCACCCCCACAATTACTACACCCCACAACAGAGCCATCGGCATTCATGCATCTTACAGCTGCATCTCCAGAAATGTAATATATCTCATCCAATGCACCAAATGCCCGGATGGAAAATGCATAGGAGAGACCAAACAACAAATGCGCATCAGAATGAACGCACACCAGATATCTATTAGACAAGAATACCCAATGACCTGTGGGGGCACATTTTTCACAAGAAAACCACTCTCTCTCCAATTTCTCAGTACTAATCCTCAAAGGGAACTTACAAAACACTTCTCACAGACGAGCCTATGAACTTCACTTCATCAACCTTCTGGATACAAAAAAACATGAACTAAAAATAGACATTGGATTTATGACACATTGTAACCTGCCTGATATCTGACTCACCCAAAGAACCTTGTCTGCCTAAGTTGAATGAGAGATGGGAGAGAGAACCCATTCCACACAGGGGCTTTAGGTTCAAAGTCACAGGCTGTCTCTGCAGCTAGAGAGAAAGTTCGGAAAAGTTACTCCCAAAAATACAAAGTTACCAGATAGCTGTGCTTCTGTGGAAGGAAATCTCACTCTTCTATTACTTCTATTAATGTATAGTAAATTACCAGTTGTTTTTCAGTAAAATGAAAAATTATTTTTGACATGGTAAAAGTATCTCTTTTTGTGAACAAGGGAGGAAGTAAATTTCATAATCTCTGAAGGCGCAACTGGTGGCAAAACCATCTCTGCAAGCAACAGAAGTAGTAGAGATGCTGCAGTTCACTTCTTGGCCACAGCAGCTACAGTGAGAAGAATTTCTTGTCTTCAAGCATCATACATCTCAGAGGAGGTGCAGAACACTTCATAGAAAAGTTATCTTCTGAAGCAAAAAACCTATTGAGCAATTGAACAGATGAAGTCTTACACTCTTCAGAAAAATGTACATATTACTTTGAGATGTTAGAATGTCTACAGTCCTCTCAAAGGAAGCCCTTCAGATACCAATTTTAGATTAGACACTGTTCCTGCCTTCTCTCAACAATAACCTACTGTCTTCAAATGGAGAAATATAGGTTTTCTCAAAGGAAGCAAATGTTTTCTATAGTGGCTGCCAAGCCTGCATTGCTCTCTAGTTAGCAGGCTTGACAAAATTCGAGTCTCAATTTAGCCATTGCTAAACTTCATCCAGCTTCATTAAAGCAGTCCCCCATTGCAAAATGTTATCAACTCCTGCCCAAGTGTAACTGTGTGTGTACAATATAACCCTACCAAATGTGTCTTCAGTTTTCATTGTTTGTAAAAGTATATTAACAATAGAGAATTTTGCAGAACAGAATTTCACCACCTGATCAAAAATCATTTTCCTGACATCCTAGATGTTG
Source organism: Alligator sinensis (assembly GCF_000455745.1). Taxonomy (NCBI): domain Eukaryota; kingdom Metazoa; phylum Chordata; order Crocodylia; family Alligatoridae; genus Alligator; species Alligator sinensis. The sequence continues at coordinate 1,262,847 of NW_005842342.1, forward strand.
GCTGAGTCTGAGAAATCCTACTACAGAACAAGACAACCACAGAAAATCTTCCTCAAAATGGAAAAGATTTTCAGTTTGGCAGTCCAACACAACCTGGGTCTGATGAGTATCTTCAGATACTCT
>NW_005842342.1:1263000-1276372 GCF_000455745.1 Alligator sinensis
GACTGGAATAACCATTAAAAAATGGGTACTAAAAATTGTCTCCCAGGACTAGTCTATTCAGTGCTAGTCCTGACCAACTCATCACCTTTTCACATCCCTCTGGAGACCCAACTAAAGAGGGTGACCTCATAGTTTCATTAAGGAGCCCTCAAGGAGATACATTTGGAATTTCAGAGAAATAGTTTCCACTCTCAGTGATTCTTTATTCTAAAGCAAAAAAACCTGAAAAGACAGAATATGGATGAGGTTTCAGATTTAGGAAGATTGTTTCACCTCCAGCATCTCTTCCTTATAGGTTCAAGATTGGTTTGTGGCTTCCAACTTCCATATACATATTTCCATATTGTGATCATCTCTGACGCACAGAAAATACCCATGATTGACACGAGGGTGCACTCATCAGTGCATGATACTACCATTCAATATGTCCACAGTGGTGAAAATCTTCACAAAATGCCTACTTGTGGTGGCTACATATTTAAGGAGAGGAAGTAGTTACTTTTATCCATATTAGGACAAGTAGATGATAAAAGTCAGGTCACATCAAGACTTTTTTTTATCCCTGAACTTCATCTACAACCTGTTAAAAGAATTAATCCTAATAGTAAACTACAACAACTGCATCATGCAGTTTATCACAGATAAGAGAATTCTTAGGACTCCACATCAGCAAAAGACATACCTTCCAGATGAGAGATTTCAGTCTATCCAGACAGTTCTCTTCAACATCAAGCTAATTGCATAAACTTCAGATGTTGCAACAACCACAACATTTATCTCAAAATATTAGGCCACGTGTCAGCTTTCACTGAGGTGACGCTGTCAGCCAGATCTCACCTACATTCATACCGGGGCTGGCTGGCAATGTTTCATACTTACCTATGAAATATCAAACAGATATGCTTATCTTAGTCATACCTCTAAACCTGCCACTGCTAACATGGCAGAATGCTCAAACTACTCATGAAGGTGCAGCCTGTGGAGATGCAAATCCTCTTATAAACATATTTTAATAATCACCTGAACAAACTTCAGGTACACAGAATGTTCTCCTAAATTAAGATGCTTCTACATATAAACATCCAGAACTCCAAGGTGTCAGATAAGTCTGCAAGAACAACTCTCATGATTTTATTGCAACTCTAGTGCGTTTGGACTATGTCGTTTTACTTCTCCTATGAAACCCGGATGATAGGTTGCTAATTTCCAAATTTTCCTTATTCAGTAATGATTGTAATTTCTACATCCCTTACTTTCGGTAGAAGTGAGGCCAGCCTTAATAAAGGATTTGACCCCTGCCACTGTTTTGAGATTGAAATTTGGAGAGGTGAAATGAATGCCTTTCAATTGACAAAGGTCTTGGTGAAACATTGTTGGATACAGGGACTGTAAGGAATAGCAACTGTGAAAGATGTACGTGAAGAATAAGGGAGGAAAAAATGGATTTAAAGATAGGGCTGTAGGGATCAGGTGGGAATCCAATGGGATGCAGAGAATAATACGGAAGCTGGGACATGGAAGGAACTGGTTTGTAGCTCTCCCATCTTGAGGATCTGCAATTGGAAGGGGGAACCCCTGAAAAGTTCAGGAAAAAGGCACATTTGTGCATGTGTATTCAAGGCTGGATTTTGAACCTTTTAAATCTCACATACTTCGGGGAGAAGTTGGATTATTTTTTTTCTCCTAATACTGTTTGAAAACTAGAAGAAAATAAAAAGCTTCTCAAACTTACTATTTTGGACTATCTAATGATTTTTAATCTGTCGTAGGATATTTGGGTGTGTGAAATTGTCAACAATATATTACCAACAGTGACATGCACAGTTGGACAGCTAATAACACCTTACATCTGAGATTGTTCTGCCCAACTAAAGTCAACTTTATTTCTAGTATAATATATAGAATGTTCATACTGCAACTGGATGGATAGGACTAGATTATTGGCCAGTTAACCGACTGAGACCCTACTAAATTTAGTTCTTCATTAAGTGATTTATTAAATGATTTTGAGACTGTTTATAGACAACTTAAATGGATTTTACTAGCATTGCACAAATTTAGCAATACAGCAGAAAGAAAGTTGTATGAGAAAGTACATAAAATAAGTTTCTTACCAAGCTTATTTCCTAATTTTCTTTTGGGGTTATAAAGTCTAGCTACAATGCATTAGAAACCTGTTTTTTTCTCTTCCCTGGGGTTTAACTGAGGGTTTAACTTTTATAAAGGAAGTGTAGCTAGGCAAAAGGCTGCAAATTTTAAGAAACTTCATGGTTTAATTGACCTCTGAATACCAGTGCAAAGCAGTTTCTCAGTAGTCCTTGGAAACTATTAATAACATAAGATATGACATTCTGAGAAATATTTGGTTCTTAAGGGAATCTGCCTTCTCTTTGCTATGTACCCAGTTTACCATTAACTAGGGCTTCCTTACTTGAATGCTGTCTACTAGCTCAGTGTTCTGTAAGGGCACTGACAGAAGTGGTATTTGTAGCATGATTGGCCCCCTGAAAGCACTCGACAGCCGTGCCATGACAGAAGTGCATGGCTGCAGAGCTCTTTAAAAGTGCCAGATAGTGCAACAGATTAACCCTTATTTAATAAGGGTTCAGATGAAGGCACTCCAAAGCAGAGCATCTTCATTAACTTCTGTTTGTCCCTGCGCTTGAGCAGGGCTGGGCTGCATCAGCCAAGCTCCACCCTGTGCTGTCTTCAAGATGGGAAGGAGGAGAAAGCCTGGGAGGGAGCCCCGGTCTAGGGTTCACCCAGCCTGTGCTTGAGGGGCAGTGGGTGGCTTGGAGTCCCCCCTCCCCCCTCCTCCAAGGTGTATGTGGGGGGGTCCAATCCACCTGTCCCTTCCCCCACAAACGCAGGCTGGGCAAATCCCAGAGTGGAGCTCCCTTCTCACCCCTGCCCTCAATTCACCCAGCACAGACTGCCACCAGTGAGTAGAATCAGCAACAGTCATTGGTGGAGAGTCAGTGGCAAGGGGAATTGGTTGCCACTGGATTGCACTGTTACTGATTCTGCTTGGCAGCAATGGAAGAAGCCTGCAACAGCTGAAGCAGGGGGGTGTACAGGAAGAACCAGCAGCCATGATTCACATGCCCCCTCCCAAAACCTTTTGTGCCCTTCCCACAGGGGTGTGTTCCACACTTTGGGAAGTGGTGTATTAGATCATTAACTTGTTTCCTCCACTCTCTAACACATATAACACATTTCACACTAACAAGTTTTGGAATTCATTAGTGCTTTAAATTTGGAGCCTCTCTATTTTACAAAGAAAAGAACGAAGACTTGGAAATAGTCAAAAGGCCTTAGCACAGGGCTCAGCAACCGATGATGTTGTTTCCAACTTGTGGAGCTTGGGGGTTTCAATGGTGTTTCTACCGTGGGCCACTTCTCGCAGGCAGTAGGAGAAACAGCACTGTGGAGAGGAGTAGCGACATCCTGCAGTTCCAGCTCTAGTGGCACAGCCGGGTTTGGAAGTGGCCTGCACTCACAAGCTAAGCCCCATTAAAGTAGCCAGCCCCTTGCTGCAAAATGTTGCTGACCCCTACCTTAATATAATTGTGCAGTTACAATAACTGTACCTAGTGTGTGCAGTTTTCATTCTCTATAAACATGTATTGATAGATGGTGTTGAAGAAAAAAGCTTCCCTGCCAGATCCAAAGTCATTTTCCAGACAGCCTGAATGCTGACTTGTTAAGTGCCATTGGCAGAGTCTAAGGAATCCTATTACAGAGCAGGAGGTCAAACACAGAAAATCATTGCCCAGAGTAGAAAAGATTGGCAGCCCAGCGCAACCTCAGTTAGATGAGGGCTCGTATTGCCTAGATTCTTGATTACATCCTGCAAGAATAGCTTGATAGGCTCTTATCTATTTCATTCCTACCTTGCAGTGATTTTGCTATGCCACCCAGTTTTCCAGCCAGGTTCAGCTTTTCCCCACCATGCTCCCAAATTTAGGGTTGGGGTATGAGAGTCACTGTTTATTTAGTGGCAACTAGATTTCCTTAGTTTTATATGGGACACTGCTTGCTAGGCATATGGAATAGACGAATATATAAAGATAAAAAAGTCTTATTGTTTACCTTAAGATGGTTTTGTCTGGGTGGATCATGTGGCCTGCCTTCTACCCCTGTTTTTTAAGTTTCTTTAAGCTAATTCTGAGTTAGCAAAAGAATGAAAAATAGTTGCAGCTGCTCTGTCCTTGATGCTCTTAACTGGTTACATAAAGAGAATCAGGACACAGGCACAAGTAACTGGACACTGCTATTCAGAGATTACATAGTGTAGTACTGCAGTCTAGCCACTGATTCCCCAGTCTTTCCATGTGCATGGAGTTATTCCATCCCAAGTGCAGGACTTTGCACTTGTCCTTATTGAATTTCCTCTGGTTGGTTATGAACTACTGCTTCAGTCTATCCAACTCATTCTGGACCCTAGGCCTACCTGCCAGAGTGTCTATAACTCCACCCAAGTTGGTGTCATCAGCAAATTTGCTAAGCATACGCTCAATCCCGTTGTCCAAATCATTAATGAAGATTGCAAACAATAATGGACCCAGGACAGACCTCTGGGGAACCCTGGTTGATACCTTCTCCGAACTGGACATTGAGCCATTGAAAACCAGTTGTTAAGAATGATGATCCAACCAGTTATGTATCTACCTTACTGTACTTTCACCCAGTCTGTCTTTTCTTAGCTTGTTAATGAGAATGTTGGACACAATGTCAAAAGCCTTACTAAAAAGTCACAAGTATGTCTGTTTGCACACGTGCAAACATGTACATTTCAGTTCTCAGTTTTTTACATAAAATGCTGGATTTAGATCAATAATAACTTCTCAGTCATTCATTTATTTTTTTCTAAATGCTACATTAAACAACAATACTTTCTTGCATATAACATATCCCTTGTTTTTCAAAGGCAGAAAAGGAAAAAAGACCTTTCCTTGTAGCAAGTGGGCATATCTACATGTGTAATTACTGCAAAGCAATAAACCCCAGAGTTTACTGCTCCAGCCTAGCTCAACATGCTGTGGAGGGGCTGTCTAGAATGTGAGGGTGCTCCAGTGCAGGGCTAGCCAGCAGGCAGCCCCCATACTGAAGCAGCCTTGTGCCCCACCCAGCTGTATCAGTGTCTACGCATGTACTGCTACAGAGTAAAAAACTGTACTCCTGCCTAATAGCCTTGCATGTGTAGATGGAAGACACCTATTGCAGAACTAATTAGTCTACAGTAAATGTCTGGTGTAGACATGCCCAGTAACTAAGTAGCAGAAGCTAAGGAGTCAAGCCTACTTATTGTTCTGCTCCCCACTGTTCCCTGTGAACCAAGTGAAGATTTTACTTTCACTTTTGCCTGGTAACTAGTGGAAACTGTTCTTAAGCTATTTCTCATATACAATACAAACTGCAATTTCCAGCAGCTGTTTTTTGGCAGAAAGTGTTTGTTGTTTGGGGGGGGGTGTTGCATACAACGGTATACCTTGAAGCCGTTTTTAATATGTTACCATATCTTAGTTATATACAAAGATAAAAAACAGTGCATAGAACTAATACAGTTCTAAAAGCCACACCATTCCTATGCCACAGAGGAAAAAATAAACATATCCAGGAGTATAGAATTAAAATTATAAATGTGGTCCAAGTTATTAGAGTGCATAATTGGTTCTTCACATACATGAGCTGTATGTTGTAAGGACGGTAATTGTTAGTTAAAAGTGGACCGAATAAAATAAGGATGTTCTAAAGACTTATTTCTTGACTTTTGTACAGCTTACCATTGTGAGGTGTACAGACTAGCAAGTTTAACTTAAAGAACATTTCAGGGGGATCAGTTTATTTACATGTGGGTATACTTAGAGTAAAAAGAGTGAATATTAAATGCTGTGACTGGAGTGAATATTAAATGCTGTGGCTGCTGTTTCATTTTACTTTATTAGGAAAAGAATGATTGCTTAACAATGTGTTTTTATTTTATTAACAGGCACCTGATCTTGAAGGATTCTCAAAGTTCACAGCCGAAAACAGATATATTTAAGCCTCATCTTCTCCATCAAATACCTCTGTAACCAGAAATTACAAAGATGATTGTGATACATCATAGCTGTGAAATAAATGATCCATGTAATATTTAAATAGTTTAATTCAGAAAACACTAAATGATATTTTCTACAAGATCTTCTTGGAATGTTAATTTACTAGATTATCACACCAGTCATCCAGTTAAATGTGGATGTATTGTAACAACTTCAGAAATAAAGGTTTTGAATTTGGTGGTTCATTTTCATGTGTATGAGAAAAATGCGTTATCTATCAATGATGGAGATTTTCTGTCCCTTTAAAATCTGAAAAATGCTAGATATTTTGAAAACAAATTTCCAGGGACAGTCTTGTCTATTATCAACCTATTTTTAATTTATTTTTTCGGTGGGGGGAAGTCTAATGAGAGGGTTGAAATGGGGAGTGGAGCATTGTGGGATGTGGGAGAACTGCTGGAGCATACAGATGTTTCAGGAAGCACTGTGGCCATTATTTAAGCGCTTCTTCAGTCATGCACATTTTGTAACCAGGCTGTTTGGAGCACTTCTGAAGCACTTGCAGCACTTCAAACAGCACATCTATCAGCGGAGAAGGAACCTGAAAAAATGGCAGTGATTATATTGGTTCTTTGAGGAAATTTGTAATTAGTGTTATTAGATTAAGGATGTGAGAGTTCTGCTAAAAGCTAAGGATTCCAGGATGCTCAGGTTGCAGCTGTGCCCAAGACTGCCTTTTCTATTTATGCTCATCAAAAACAGCGTAATGTTCCCATTCCTGTTGAACTTGGACCTCATTGCCTTTGTTTTTTATGCCTTTGTCATTTCAAAATAGTACACACTGCAACTATCTGAGGCTATATTTTACAAGCATTTTTAAAATGGGAGAATGTGACTGCCTATTTATTTAGGTGCAGCAAGAGTTGTAAAAACACAGTTATGTTGTAGTTTGCACTAGCAGCCTATCAACTTTTTTAATTCAATTTAGGGAATTGCTTTTGACTAATAATAACCTATATGGTTTGGAACCTGGCTAGCAGACACAGATTTTTTTTTTCCCATGTATGATACTGTAGCAGTTACGATCAGCAGAAGTATTCAAGCTGGCACCACCTGTTCAAAATGGAAGTGAACTAATGGTAGACATTTCTGAGAAATGTCTTTAATTGAAATTCACTCCTCCCTTGGATTTTTTCTATTTTATGATGGAAGTTGTAAAGTTATTTGAGAAAGGAAGCACCTTGGTTAGTGCACAGTGGGCATGTCTGCACATTCGTTTACGTCGGCTTAAATTTACTGTACAATAAGTTATGCGCAGTAAGTGGGAATAGGCCGGTGTCTACCCATGCAGCCATTAAAATGCATTAATGCTGTGTGTGGACTGACTTGGGACTAACTTTAGTCCCAAGTCAGTCCACACACACACAGCGTTACTGCACAGTAAGGCATCTACACGTACGTTACTGCACAGTAACTAATCAGGCATAAATTTGATACGTAAATGATGCAGGAATCAAATTTACACCCAAGTTGGCATAAGTCTCCATAGTTACTGTACAGTACGGGTGTGCACATGTAGACATGTGCCTGTACTGTGCAGTAATTTACATTACTGCACAGTAAATGTGCATGTGTAGATGCACCCAGTAAGTAGGCAGAATGCTTAGTGTTACATCCTACTGGCTGATTTATATTGTCAAAGGGTGCATCTACATATGCATTTGATCTAGGATCAGTTTACTAGGGAGTAAACTCATGAGTAAGCGCTCCTGGGCAGGTGTCTACATAGGCAGGGAAGTGGGAGCAGATTTGGTGCTAATGGCAGCAAACTACTCCCACTTCCTGAGGCCCTGCAATGGGTCCCTGTTGCCACCAGGGGGAGTTTTACCAGCCCCCTGCCCTGATCCACCGGTGGGGCAACTGGCAGCTAGGTTGCTGCTAGCTGCCCCACCAGCAGATGGGGCAGGGGGCTGGGACCTACCCCACCCCTGCAGCTCTTTCCAAGCTCTATGCCTCAATCACTGATTGGGACATGAGACATGGGGCTGGGACCTGCCCTCCCCAAGAGTTCCCAGCCCCCACTGCAGGGTGAAGGCTGGAGAGCCTGTTCCCGACTCAGCTCTGTGAGCACAGAACTGGCTGGGGAAAAGGCTGGGGAGCTTGTTCCCCTGCTCAGCTCCGTGAACGCAGACCTGGGTGTGGAACAGGCTGGGGAGCCTGCCCTTATCTGCCAGTGGCAGAGCCCAGCCCGGTAGCAGACACCTCCTGGGGGCAGGGAGAAATCTCCTGCCCCCTGGTGGCTGGCCGACTGGGAGCAGATTTGCTCCCTGGCAGGCATTTACGGAAGTGCTACTGTACCATTACTAACTGAAAGTAAATTTACTACTTGTATTTGCAGGTAACAAATTTACTCGCAATTAGCGAGGTTTACTGCACAGTAAGCATGTACATGTGTAGATGCACATGCTTACTGTGCAGTAAACTACACTACTGTGCAGTAAAGTGTCTCATGTAGACGCACCCAAAGAGTAATAGTAGAGCAGTAATTAAAATTTAATTTTAGTTTGGATACTTGAAATATCTCTACAGGAACCTGGTGCTTCAGATTAGCTGCTTTGTATCAATTTGAATGAACTATTGGATTAAAAATGCTTTTATTTATTCTCAAGATTTTCAAAGCTGACCCAGTCCACTACCATAGTCACTAAATTATGTTAAGACCAAATCTTGCTCCCTTACTCAAGTAATACTGTCACTGAACCCACTAGTAGGTTTCTCTGATCAAGAAATTCAAGATCTGGTGCTCTGAATTTCACAGGTGCATATTGTTTGTTTTCTCATTACTGGTATTTGTAATATTTTATTGCTGTTAAATTCCCAAAGAAAAAGTAAATGCTATTGGGAACAGCATCTACATTTATAGCTGCTGGACTTCTGACTTTATGCAACATGTAGCAAGATGTTATTTGGAAGAATTCTTTTCACCTTTTGTTTCCTTCTCCCTTCCAATGCCTAGTCAAAAAACTAGCCATTATAAGGGATTTCTAATATTTTTCTGTTTGGATGTTCGATTTGAGGTATCTAGACCAGGGGTGGGCAAAATGTGGCTTGTGGGCTGAGGTCAGCCCACCAAAGGATTTTATCCTGCCCACGACAGGTCCCTTGGCCCCGCCTGGCCCAGGTGTGGGAGGCAGCCCGGGCTGTGGCATGTGCAGCCAGTCTAACCACCCTCAGGTGCACAGCAGGGCTGGGGCTGTACTGCGGCCGGACTCAGCTTCCTGGCAGCCCTGGTGACGGTGGCTCCTTCCAGCTGCTGCCGCCAGTGTTGCTACTCCCAGCAGACCCAGCCCTGCTGCCTGGACACCCCGCCCCATCTGCCCCACACTCGCCACCAGGGGGCACCAGATAAAGAGGGCAGGTAGGTGGGAAGCAGTGTCTGGGAGTGGGATGGGTGGCCAGGGCGGGAGCTGGGGCTGGGATTGTGGGACAGTGACAGCACAGGGCCATGCAGGAAACACATCATGGCTCTGCCGTAGGATGTGGCCCTGGCTACACTCATCCATCCCACTCCCAGACGCCGCTCTTCACCCACCCACATCCCGATCCCATCCATCCAGCTGAGTGCACCCTGCCCACGGGGGTCCCAGGCCAGTCTCTATGGAGACCCTGCCTTCCCACTCACCCACTCCATCCAGCACCCCCCAGACTAGTCTAGTAATCTACTACTTAGGGAGTTCTGGTGAACTGTTTCAGGCTGGAGGTGGGGGGGTGCTAACCCACCACTTTAAGTGGTTAAATCATAGTAAGTCTTTTAGAAGGACATCTGGCCATCAGTGGAGACCTTTTCAAATGTTGACCTGACTTGCCATCTAGTACGTTGAAGTTTTAAGTCCTAGACAACACCATCTTCCTTGAGTTTTGAAGGGCATATACAATAAAATCTGGGATTTCTGCCAACTGCAGGTCACTCAAGGAATGTTAACATTGTGCTCTCAGAGCAAGGAAAAAGGAAAATCTTTCTGATGGCATGAGCCTTCCCAAAATATTTTAGATTCTTTTTTGAATTTGTGATTCTGTAAAATGCATTAAACAAATTAAGTCTGAAGCTTTGATTTTTGGCTACTTGGTGTCTGCACTCTTAGGGTTATAAGAAATTGAGAAAACTATATTTGGTTTACATAACCATTTTTAGGTAATAACCTCCACATCTGTGATTTATATTTAATTTGGTACATTTACTTCAAGATGGCTGGATTTATTTACCTTTACAACTGAAAGTAGAAAAATCTAAGTTGATGCTAGTACTCTCTTAATTTAAGACAAGTTTTAAAAATAACTACATATGAAACCATGATTTTTAGTGGCTGTATTTTAAAAAGGACTAACTATCTTTACTGGAGTTGGTTGGAAAAAGTCATCAAAACATTTTTCCCCTTGGAAAATGGTATTTTGGTGTAAATGACAAAATGAAGAGTTTCTCCTATGTTGTACCAAGGATCAAACTATTCTATTATTAGACAAATAGAGCACTTTAAACATGAAGATAAGATGTTTTAATCTTCATAAGTAGCTGCAGCTTTTTAAATAAAATAAAATACTGTTATTTGTTATGTTATCTTAGGACATTATTTGATATAATGCAAGTCATGAAGTAATATCAAATATAGAAGTTAAAAGAACATATTTGTAAACATTTTTTTTCATGTAGAATTGTGGAAATATTTGGAATTTCTTTTTAGCAGGTGCGTTATGAATGCCACAAAGGCAACTGGAATAATAGAGCTTAGCCCAAAGCTATTAAAGGTAAAACAGTAAATTAAAAAATATGATGTAGAAGACTGAGATTCAAGTCTCTAGTTTGCCTGGTTTACCTAATATTTCATTATTGTATATTATATATTCTATTCAGTGTAGCAAAGAGTCCCTTTTCTTAAGCGTTGAATCAGTAGGCTATAAAATCGCACTCACTCGTTTCCCTTCTAGCTCAATTAACATTTATTTTTTTCTCTTAAAAAACAGAATGGCTTCAACAGGAGGACATGCTCGGAGAACCTGTACTGAATTGAACCCCAGATGCAAGAGACGCAGAGAAATGCCCAGTTGTGTAGATAGCGCGCTGCCCAGCACACTCAACTATAAGGCACTTGGGAAATGCCCAGAAGCAGACCTACAGGCCATAAGGAACTTCAAATGGCAGAAACTCAGAGGCCTCCAAAGTTAGGTGGCAACTGAGAACGGGTTTTCAGGATTTAAATTTGGGATTGGTGCCTAAGTACAAGCTAGGCATCTTAAGTCCCTTTAGGGATCCAGTCCCTCAGGTTTAAGTAAGATTTTTCTGGATTTCAGACCCTACCTAGATTGGCCAACACATCTCCTAACGCGATGTGCTGAAATACCCACAAGATAATTTTGACTAGAGAAAGAAAGTGCTGTCAATCATATTCAATGACCTACAAAAGGTGAATAACAGTACAGGATTCTCAAAATGTAAACTCAAATTATTCTCATTTCTCTTGACATGCCCTGGAAACATGTACTTCTTCATTCACGCTGTTCTAAGATGGACTACTGAGGGCCTGAGCCCTGGCAGAGCCATGAGAACTTACATTGACCATGGATTGAACTGACTGTGGGAAATGCAAGCAGGTATCCTCAGCTGGTGTGAGACATCACAGCTCTGAAATGAATGAGCAGAAAAAGATCATTTTTTGTGATTTCTTAGTTGGTCTAATAAAAGGCATCATCTCTGAACCAAGAGTTTTAGAGGTTTGCATTGCTGTTACAACTATGCATCAGCCAGAAAAAGTAACCACTAATTACTTGCAAGATGTGCCCACCCATTTCTGCTTCTTGATTCATTCAAAAGCGGGGACTTGGCTTGCTTACTGGAATAAAAATCACAGGTACAGACTAGCAAGACTTTCCTGCCCAGGGTAAAATAATACATCAGCTGACAGATCCCCCTGGACCATCTAGGGCAAAAATAATTAGATTAAATACAAGTCATTTGTCCTAAATGATTGGAAGTATTTGGGGACATTACACTCTGTGTTTACATAGCAAGTTAATCAAAATGGATTAAATCATTGTATAAGAGGAGGCCAGACGCTTTAACTGCTGGACATCAGTAAAGCAGAAAATCAATTAACAATCTGGACTCATGGTAGAGGTGATACTTTTTCTTAGACCAACAAGATTTTTGCAAAAAAAAAAGTCTTTAATTGCAAGCTTTCGGGCACGTCTTGTGGGTATTTCAGCACATTGTTTTAGAAGATAACCAATGTAGGGTCTGATATCCAGAAAAAATCTTATTTAAACCTGAGGGACTAGATCCCTAAAGGGACTTAGGATGCCTAGCTTGTAGGCACCAGTCCAAACCCTCAACCCTGAAAACTCCTACTCAGTTGCTTGTGCCCGAAAGCTTGCAACCAAAGAATTTCTTTTGCAAAAATCTTGTTGGTCTAATAAAAGATATCACCTCCAGCATGAGCCCAGATCGGGGTTTTTCCCTCTAGACCAACAGGGCTACAACCTAAAATCAGTCAACTGCACTGATAACAAATCTGGAAGAGTGAAGTTTTTGTGAAGTTGGTTTTTGATGGGTTGGAGTTTTCTCACCCTAACTGGAGCCGGGAAGTCGGAGATGGGCTTGGCGGGCGCAGGCCTTCCTGGTGCGGGGTAGTGAGGGTGGCTTGCTCGCTGGGGCCGGGAGGCAAGCGGCAGCGGGGCTGCCGGACAGCGACTGCTGCTCAGATAAGCGAGGCGGGAGTGCAGTCCTCGCTGACACAAACGGGGAGCGCGGGCACCGCTGTTTTCAGCCGGCTTCGAGCCCCGCCGACTGCAGGGCGGGTTGAGGGGCGCCGGCGGCCTTTGCCTGGCCCTTGTGAGGGGCTCTGCCGTGCGGGGCGCCCTGAACCCGCCTCACCGGGTCCGGGTCCGGGCCCGCCGGTGCCTCTCCTCCTGCAAGCTGCTCACAGAAGTCCCCTCGGCCGCCCCACCTGCCGCAGGCGGTACCTGCCCCGGGGCCCTTCGCCTTCAGCCCCGTCCTTCCTCCGGCCTAATGTTTCAAATTAGAGCCGAAGACGACGGGCTTAATTTTCTTGGCCGCAAAGCCGGTAAAAAATCGCTCAGACTTTATTTTTCTAATGGGCCCAAGAGTTGATTTATTGTGTCTGCCTTATCGCGGCATCGGAGCCGGCTCAGCATGTTTTCCCCGGGCTCCCTCTATCCCCGCGTGTTTATTTGGGCTGTCGCTTCTCATTACCGCGCCCGGCGCGTCGTGACCCCCGTTTCCCTCCCGGCCCCCGAGGAGGGGCCACGACGCCTTC
>NW_005842342.1:1276713-1282661 GCF_000455745.1 Alligator sinensis
GCTAGAAGCGCCCCGGGCGGCGGTGTCGGAGCGGGGCACGGGTTTCTCGGCCCGGTTGATCGCTTTTCTGGGGCCGGCGGTAGCTGGGATGCAGTTGGAGGAGCTACTCACTCCACCCCAGCCCCGCAGCGGGGCCAGCGCACGCGGTCGCCCGCAGCGGTCCTTGCCTCTCGCAGCATTTCAGCTGCAAGTCCGTGCAGGGGGGGGCAGTAAAGGCAGCGGCTCAGGAAACCTCTGCCTCTCGAAACTCCTTTAAGAAGAGCCGGAGATGGTCTTGCTTTGAGCAGGGGGTTGGACGAGACCTCCCGAGATCCCGACCAAACCCCATTGCTGTGGCTGTTACAAGTAACGCTGTCTGACACGCGGCTGGTCCGACTAGGAAACGTTTGGTGCCAGAACCGGGACACAGTTATTTGCAGAGAAAGAAAAGCTGTATCCTTCTTCCTGTTAAAGACTAGCCAGAAGGCGTTGAGCTTTTTTATTTTTCCGTGGAAAAAATATCGAAAAGGTACCACTTAAATACTTCTGCACATGCAACAAACATCATTACTGTAGGATCTACATAGATTGCTGCTGAATTGCATTTCGCTGCATGTGTGATAATATAGCAATGTGCTGGTATAGAGAACATTAGCAGTTGTCCCATTCATGCACGGACTTGATTGACTCAAATATATTTATATTTCATTTGTCACACAGAAAGGTAAAAAGAAAAAAAAAAAAGGATACTGTCAGGTTAAAATGGAGAGTTTTGCAATTGATGTTTAAATAGTTCTAAATGGATTAACTAAACAAATCTTTTTTCCCCCCATAGTTTGCTTTGCACAGTCATTTTCAGTGTTTTATTTGTACAGTTGATTAGATATCAAATTGATGTCTTTTCCACATTTTTAATGAGATACCTTTCTCTGCCTTTTGTTTTTAATAGCATTTTAGATTTCTAAAGTAGAAAGATATGTTTGAATCAAATGTACTTTCACCACTTATTTTAATTGTTAAATCCTTCTATACATAATGCTTGGGTTTAGGTGTTTGAAACCTAAAGAATGGAAATAAGTTCTGTTTTAAAGCAGTTTTAAAACCTATGGAACATTTGGTTTACATAGAAAATTGTGTTTTCCATAGACTTCACACACTTTTTTTGTTTTTAAAAAGACTAGGTAGTAGGATTCTGTACTAGGTTTCCTTTCAGTGGACTGTTAAAATCAACATAGAAAGTACTGGGGGTACACAATATACTGGATCGCGTCCAAAGTATTGTTTTAGTTTGAAACCCCTGTTTTAAACAATAAATCTACTTGGCAAGATTTCATAACAAACATAATCTACCTCAGAAAACACTAAGATGATATCAAATATTGCCATAAAAAATGCACAAAACCCCACAACAGACTACAGTCTGTTGCATATTCTTATTTCAACTTTTGTAGTTGACTGGCTACTATTTTATCTACTTGAACTAAAATCTAGAATAAGTGCAGAGATATTATGATAAGGTGTGGAAATCCTGAAAGTATTGCTATGGAGTTCAGTGGGTCCATGCTTCACCCAGCATAGTTTGTGGAGCCTTGAAACAGTAAACCCGAGAGAGAGAGAAATATTACAGGTCTCTGGTGCTCTGGGATTCTACTGATGCATCTGTTTCTGTGCCAGTATAGCTAACAAAAATGTGTGAAGAGTAGCCTTTCATATGTGTACTCCCATTCAACTAACTGGGATTATTCGTTATCCCTGTGTTTCTCTTCTGTGATTTAATAGCTTCCAGTATTGAGCAATAAATGACCTGTCAACACCCAGTGAAGTAAATGGAAAGACTCCCATTGACTTTGGGATTTGCATTTGGTCCTAGATGAGAAATTTTACTGATGATGGATGAACCAGAATAAAATCTATCCACTTTTTCCATAGTTGTGTTGGCTCTGCATTGCCAGCAAGCTGGGTTTTTTGAGGGGGCTGGGGGTTTTTTGGTTTTGGTTGGGGGGGGTTGGTAACCAAAGCTTATGCACTTCTGATTCTGAAAATACTGTAATTTGTACCACATTTCTGACACATGCTGGATTTTAAACTAAAAGGAAATAGATATGCAGATGATTTAAACATCATTCCTCAAGCACATGCAGGAAAAGCTTGTGTGGACTTTGAGTTCTTGTTTTTAGGATTCATTTTTTATTTTCAGAATAAAACATCAATATACGCAGAGATTTCCCTCTGGTTTTCAATACATGACAACATAGAATAAAAGTATTTTATAAATAATTATCTTACACTCTAAATGAAACAATTAAAGTGAGCAGTTCTATCCACGTGTGTTCAATATAACTATAAACCAAACGAATGCCGAACCAATTGGAGCACAAAATAACACCCCTTTCCACACATGCACCCATTTTAACAAACATCACCATTGAATTGTTGATCTTTCACAATGATCACCCATAAACTTTGTTCTTCATTCTACTCCTTCTCCTTTCTTTTTTGTCCTCTTTCCTTCCTCTTTGATTTTGTCTACTACTCTCATTTCCGTCATTTACAAAATGGTTTAAATGGCTGATGTAAGTGCTTAAAGTTAAGCTCATGCTTAAATGTTTGGGAGAACCATGGCCTAAACATTTTTCTTTTCCAGTGCATCAATTAGAAACTCTGATAATTGATTTGTATATTACATATTTGATGGCCAGAGCCTGATTACAAAATACTGAATAGAAGATTTAGTAACTTCTTATTTTGTTTACCAAGGAGAGAACGGATCTCCAATCTGTGAAAGATAGTGTCTGATTTATGTAGCATATTGTTCTGATTTTAAGTGTACCTTTTCCTCCACCTCCCTCAAAAGAACCAAAGAAACTGCACTTGGTTTGTATGCAGGACTGACCTACAATCGGGCATCTATGCAGGCTTCAGTCTTTGTGCTTGGGTTCTTCTTGTGCATTAACTAAAAATGCTTACTCCATATTTTTTTTGGCCCAGTTTTTATTTTAATATTTTTTTCATGTATTTGACCCTTTGGGTTCTTTCTTTGGTTATTTGATTCTCCTGTGAGATTACAGTTCAAGATCTTTTATCTAATTATCAATTTATATTTGGGGTAAATAGCTATTCACTCTTCCGCCCCAAAACTGAACTTGAAGAATGTGGTGTCAGCTCTTACAAGGTAGATTAATTTATGGCATTTAGTAGCTTTGCCTGAATAAAGGCTGCAGGATCAGGTCCTTGAGCAGGTATAATTTTTAGAGCTGGAGTGCTGAATTTGTAGAAAGTATTCCCAGGTAGGTGGTGGGATTATGTATAGTAATTATGTATTAAAATATATTTAAATAAAACTGGGATTAGTACAGTATATGAAATTTAACAAATTAAAGGAATGTTAGCTTTATGGGTGGGAGTAGCTAGCAACGCTTTCTGGAATTCAGGAAGTTTTTACTATTCTCATCTTTCCACAAAACAGCTTTGGCTTGTTTTTTACCAGGGGAGTGTCTCTTGTCCTCCTCTGACATAACAAGAAGACAGTAGAGATTGAAATAAAGTTTACAGTTTTTAGAGGACAGAGCTGGCCCAGTGATACTTCGGCAGCTGCAGACATGAAACAGCCTGTGGCCAGCTTCTCTGACCCTTTATAGCCCCCAGCCTAATTCTGCTGTTGAAAGAATCACCGCTGCTTTCCTTTGACTCTGCTCCTTGCAAGTGGAGAGAGGATATCCGGCTCTGTGTAACTTTGCCCCGAAAAGAATTTGGACGCATCTTTAACCAGATCTTATTATTTTTATAGCAAATAACAAAATAAAAAGAAAAGCAAAAACCAAGCAGTTGTCCTTGGTTTTACAGGTCAGAATCCTGTTGTTCACTGGAGTTGACAACTTTGTAAGTTTCTCTCCTGGTTCTTATATCTCACAGGGTGCTCAACACCCCACCGAGTACCTTCTAGTAGCACAATAAATGACATAACTGGCATCCACATAACTATGGCTGTCTCCTTCTTTGTCTTTTTTTGGTCGGAAAACTATGAGACTCTCTACCTATATATATACTGCTTGTGTTTTTATTAGTAAATACAAGGCTGCAATGTACCTTGAACTTGGAAGAGAAGATCTGGAAGTTTTTGGTAGGTCTGAAGTAAAGGAGCCCAATACATTGGTCCAATATTGGATTGGCACCAATATAAAGCAAATTGACTATATCAGAAATTGGCCTGAAGTGGCCAATTTAATTTGGCCAATAAATGCTTGTGCATGCACACAGCCTAGGAGCTTGGAGACCTGTGTCCAGCTGCTAAGTCTGTTGGGGGGGAGGGGGCAGATTAATGCTCCCCACAGCAAGGGAGGGAATGGGGCTGGGGTAGGAGCTGCCCAGCCAGGGTGGGGCAGGAGTAGGACGGAGCCAAGGCGTGTCTGGGGGGCACAGGGAGGGGAGCTACGGGGTACTGCAGACACCTCAAATTTTGCTGAAATCCCTCCCAGTGCCGCCGCCCGCCCTGAGTGCAGCGCAGCAGAGCTCCCAACCCCAGCCTACAGCTGCAGCCTACCCATCCTGTCCACACAAATCTGGGGCACCCATGATCTCCCAGACAAGCAGCGGGAAAGCCCCCCCCCCCCCCCCCCACACCCCCCCGCCCAGCCCCAATCCCACCCTCACCATGGGGGGCATTGATCTGTCCCCCTAAACCCCCTCCCTCCCTCCCTTATCCCCTTCTACCACAACAGGCTTACCAGCTGGACTCAGCTGTATTGGAAATCGGGTTGATATTGGCCAATATGTCTCCTTAAAAATCAGCTATTGGTATTGGCCCCCAAAATGTCTATTGCTTCACCTTTAGTCTGAAGTATTGCAGGAATTTCTGCAGTCTTGATTTGGCTCCTTAGAGAGCACTGTCTCTTGCACAAGCAACCTTCACCTGGCTATTGACAGTCCTGTTATGCCAAAAGAACAAAATTTTTATTAATATTCTTTTTCTTGGTGTTTTTAAATTAATTGTGTTGCACTTAAGCATATATATGTTGGTTTAGTACACCGAGAGGATTTCATTCTGGTGTAGAAGGTATTTTGAGCTTTGCTGTAGGCTTATGGTACTGCTGCTGCTGCAAGTGTTTGTTTGGTTTCAGAGCTGTTCTTGTTACTTGCAGGATCCTCCCTTTCTGGGAAGTCACCAATGGACTATAGAAATGTATCTGAGAACAGCAAGGACATCTCCAGCCCTAGTTCAGAGCCTGACTCACTGCTGACTTCAGCAGCTGGCAGTAATTCCTGCTCTTCCTCCTCAGCTGGGCAACGGGCTGGAGCAACACCTGGGAGACCAGCAGCTGCAAATGCTGCTCGGGAGCGCAGCCGGGTGCAGACTCTACGGCATGCTTTCCTGGAGCTGCAGAAGACTCTGCCTTCTGTCCCACCTGACACCAAGCTCTCCAAGCTGGATGTGCTGCTCTTGGCCACCACTTACATTGCACACCTCACCCGTAGCCTACAGGATGAGGAAGAATTGCCTGGGGAGGGCTTGGGTACCCTGAGAGGAGATGGCTACCTGCACCCTGTCAAGGTAAGGCATCTAAGGTATCACTATCCCCTTCTCTTAGTAATGAATGAGCTTATATGGATTTGAAATGCTTATTTGATACTAAAGATGCAATCAAAATATTTACCTTGTTAAACTTAAACGCTGTGCTTAATCTGAGTACAGTATTTCCAGAACTTTACCTAGGCCTTAAAGGCATGATTCAAGGCACACAAGAATTAAGTATTTCCACTAACTTCAGGGGGTTTAGCAACTGGCTGTTGTCGCAACCCAAAGTTGTGGGGTTTTTTGTTTGTGTGTGCTTCGGCATCGCTAAATTGTGTTCCCGCTAAATTGCAGCTCTTTTGCATGGTGGAGTGTTCTGTTGCAATTAAGAACCTGCGTGCAGGAGCTTTTCCCGCCAGTTCTGTAGCCTTCTTTGCATCGTGCATTTCTTTTGCATTAT
>NW_005842342.1:1283473-1283955 GCF_000455745.1 Alligator sinensis
CCGAACCCCCGGAGCCTTAACAACTCCGGGGCATATAACCTCTAGCCTCTCCCCGTCGCCGATCGCAGTCCAGATGTATCCCTATCCTATGGACCCAATTGTCAAACCCACGGAGTCTTAACAGCTCCGGGGGACCTGGGAACCGAGTAACCCACGGAGATACAGCTGCTCCGTGAACGAGAATTGTTGAACCCGCGGAGCCTAAACCGCTCCGGGGTCAGGAACCGAGTCTATTAGAGTCCTCCACCGAGAACTCAAGCGGAGCTGTGCCTGGAAAGCTGACCAGCCTACACCGCGACCACCTTGGGTGTAAGTAAATAATCTTTTCAAGCAACCATTACGCCTCCGTGACTGATTCTAGCTCGAGCGTACCATACCGCGCCGCGGTTTTCTCCGGCCCCACGTGCCCAGGCTGCTGGCCACAGCCTGCGTGCACAAAGACGGGCCCGGCTCCCCACCCCGGACGGGAGCAGGGCCCCCCC
>NW_005842342.1:1284160-1292109 GCF_000455745.1 Alligator sinensis
GCACAAATACGGGCCCGGCTCGCCCCCGAGATCGGGAGCCGGCTCGCACAGCTGTCAAATGTGGAAGTAGCCCAAGGGCTAGGGCTGATGCAGCTAATGAGACACAGCAGCCGAACACAAAGGCCTAGCCAAAAAGCTCATTGGAGGGTTCATCTATATGTGCAGCTAATGCAACTGAGCATGGGAGACTGGTACCAGCTTGGTCAGGGGGGGCGCATTCCCCCCCTAGCAGCCTATCTCAGGGGGCAGGAGGGGGTCCCCACAGCCAATTGCACTGAGTGGGAAGTAGCTGTGGTGCTCCCAAAAGTGGCTGCGGTGCTTCAACCTGTGCTCGCAGGGGGGGCACCGGCGCTTCCGCCTGCCCCCGCACCCGTTGCCTAAGTGCAGCCTGTCAGGAGGTGCAGCCACGCTCTCAGAGGGTGCACGTGCACCCCTGTCCACCCCATATGTGTCACCACTGCAACTGAGTAAACTCTGGTGCAAACCATACCAGAGTTATTGCTCCTCCATGCTGTATGTTTACACAGGCGCCCAGGACTGCAGCATGTTGAGCTGGGTTGGAGCAGCACCAGTTGACAGGGAGCCTGTGGGGATCAGCTTGCCAGCCTGGGAGTGCTCCAACCTAGCTCAACATGCTGCTGAGGGGCTGGCTGGGACATGAGTGCTTCAGTGCAGGGCTAGCCATCAGGCAGCCCCGGCACTGAAGCACCCTTGTGCCCCAGCCAGCCCCATCAGTGTCTATGTATGCACTGCAGTGCACTAAATACCACCACAGTGTTGACAAGTACTATTCTGTAGCAGCATCTATTCGTTTACTATGGCCTAATAGGACTGCGCATGTAGATGCTGAGACTTTACTGCAAAGCTAATTATTCAGCTCTGCAGTAAACATTTATGTAGATGCACTGGCAGGGGAGGAATAGAAGCCTAGAGTACTGCTTAGAAAATCCAGTAATGCCCATTATAGTAAATGCAGCTGTGGGTGACATGATCCACTGGTATACAGCAATGATTCCCATCGGGACAAAGTTTGGTAGAATTGTTCAGACTGTTCCCTTTCTCTTTGATTGAACTCGGACATAAGATGTAGCATTAATTATTGTCTGTACGTGCAGTCATTATGTAAGGGCACTTTTATGACTCTTTGTTTAACACTCGCTCTACTTTATAACCAGGTTGGGTGCGGGAGCACTACCAAGAAAAGGTAGTTTGGGATGAATGTTGAACAGATGGTGGGTTCAATCTGAATGCATTACACAAAGCGTTTCATCTCAAAGTCAATTTAAGGGTTGTTTGCTTGTTTGTTTGTTTTTTGAAGATCACCGTTTTGTTTTACACTTGAAATTCTACTGAATCCAGGAAGATTCAGTTATGACTAATTTTGAACTGATCTCTAATTTCTCGCACATTCATTGAACCAATCAAAAAGTTCCTTGTTCACAAAATTAAAATTGTTCTTACTCTTATTCATTCTCATTCATTCTCTGTATATGTATGTACAGTCTCACACATTATGCCATATTAACCAACAACCTACAGAAGGACTAGTTTAACTTAAATCAGGCAATCGGCTTATATATATGATTATATATAGACTTATGAGCTTACATGACTTCTTTAGGAAGCCAAAATATTAAATATTCCATCTAAGAAATTAAGGTTTTTAGCTTGAAGATGTTTATTTCATAAAACAGTCAATATTTATATGCATGTCAGAACAAGTTTGGTCCCTTTCATCACTTTTTCCCTGATGCCTGTAATAGGTTTGACTGAGCACAGTGGTTTGATCCTTGTAATAATTGGAAACCATTACAAAAAATTATAGAAGCCACCAAATGTTTTAATTGGTTATATGGACAGTTAAATTGTCCAGATGTAGAGTTCTCTAGTTATTGGATTAAAATTAGGTTGATTCATTTTGCAGGGCTTTTTTCTCCAATTTTAATCCTGTTTCATTTACTTCTTTTTCAAGCAGAAGTAATATAGATTTAATTTATGCTAGCAATCAAGGTAAATATGTATAAATAATATACTCAGTATATTTTAAACTGTGTGTGTGTGTGTGTTTGTATACACACGTATTTTCTTTAAACTGGCAGTTAATAAAAGTGTGCTGTGTACAAATTCCACTATATTCTATACATGAACAAACTTCTGAATGTGATGCAAAAGTAAAGATTATAAACTCACAATTAAAATATACATGTATGATAAATTTTAAAAGTATAAAAGTTGAATCCAAATACAGTTTTAAATACTGATCAAGAAGCATGATTAATTGAAGGATGCTAAAACAAAAATCTTAAGATGCCTTAATAATCTATTTAATATTAATGAGATTTATTATAATAAAATTGCTATCTTTATTGTCTTTCAAAATCAGACAAATGTTCTGTTTTTAGTTTTACTTTAAAATTTTAAAATGTGTCTGAATCTTCTGAAATGTGTTGGAAATCTCAAACAGTAACCCTTATTAACAAAGCAGGAAATAGAAAAATAAGTACTGCATGTGTGACTGTGGTAATTGAATTTTAAAATGAATAAGATGCATGGTTAAATCCTCTGCATTACTTTGAAATCTCAGTTGCTTTTCTGATATTATACAAATAGGACATATGTCTGACTACAAAAAATCAGTGCTGAAGAATAAGGTATTAGAATAATATTTTATAATATTTTAATATTCTGCTATCATACCAGAATTCCCTGATTGACCTTTGCCCTGATACATATCTATCATGGCTTGTCACAATACCACAAATAAAAGAGACTGTGGTAACACTGATTGCGTCTCCCTACTTACGGTTGGTTTCTGGTACCATTATAAACCATATGTGAAATACTGGTCCTATTGAAGTTAACATCATGAGATAGGTGCTAAAGACATACTTTTACTCCAAAAAGTGACTTCATATAGCTGATATTGTGGATTCATATCTTTCTTTGTGTATAAAAAAAAAAAAAAGGCTTTTCCAGCTCTCAGCCCTATAAAATCAACCTGGAATTATAAAGTCAAGCTGGATTCTTTCCCCCTCAGACATCAACAATAATAAATGGTCTATAGCTCCAAAACACCTCTCAATTACAGCTGTGCAGCTTGATGATTCAAGTTATACCCACAGTGGCACCAGTACAGATACTCTGCTTCCAGTGTCTGGCACATGTGCAAATGATTTGCCTGTAATTAGAAATTACAAACAGCTCTGATAGACAACTGTATTATTCCTTTTTGTTCATTATCCCAGGGATAGAAAGTGCTACATCTATGTGGTCACTTTTTAGCCCTGATCCTGCAACTCATAGCAGGCAGAAAGGCTAAAGTTAACTGGCTTCTGTGTGGGTGCAGCATTGCCACCATCATAAACCCAACAGAATTCCTTTTGCTATATAAGAAAATGATGGAGTTTTTTTCTAGTGGGCATAATGTTTGTTTACCTCCTGCATTTATAGGAGTAGGATTCTTAGTACGACTGTGCAAAGCTTCGGTAACTGATTCGATTTGGAGGAGATTCAGCGGCTGAATCTCTTAATCCGAATTGAATTAGGAGACCCATTAAAAGGTCCGAATCGAATCAGGAGCCTCCGAATTGATTTGGCGCTGATTCAGAGATTCGGCCATAGACTAAACAGGCAGCAGTCCTTGACCACACTGACATGGCTGCCTCCAGCTGGTAAGTCTGTTTTGGTGGGCGGAGGAGGAAGGGAAAGTGGGGGGGCAGATCAGCACCCCCAAAGCGAGGTAGGGTTTGGGGCTGGGACTGGGACAAGCTGCCCAGCCGGGGTGGGGGGTGCAGGATTCGGGAACGGGGGCTTCTGCCGGTCCGGGAGGGCATGGGAGCAGGTGTGTGCCCTCGGATCTGCTTGGGGCAGGCTGGGCCAGGCTGCACTCTGGGTGGCTAGCCCTGGGAGTGCAGTCCTGGCTCTGCCCTCCCCCCAAAGCATAGTGGAGTGGGGGCTATTGGGGGCTGCAGCCACCTTAAAATTCTCCATAGCCCCTGCTGCCAGCCCCTCCCTTATCCGGGTGTGGGTGCACATGCCCACCTCCATGCCCTACCGCTGCTTGCCCAGCCAGGGTGAAGCTGCG
This sequence comes from Alligator sinensis, assembly GCF_000455745.1. NCBI lineage: Eukaryota > Metazoa > Chordata > Crocodylia > Alligatoridae > Alligator > Alligator sinensis. The sequence goes on from NW_005842342.1 coordinate 1,288,245, forward strand.
GCTTGTCTGGGAGGTGTGGGGAGGCTGGGTGAGCGGCGGGAGGGCATAGCCCCTGCTCCCAGTGCCTTCCACTGCCTGTCCGGAGCACAGCCCCCTCCACGCAAATCCAGGGCCATACGCCCACTCCCATGCCTCCCGGACTGGTGGCGCATAGTGGTGGGAGCTCCCTTCCCCAAGTCCTGTGCCGTCCCCCCCTCCCCCTGGCTGGGCAGCTTGTCCCAGTCCCAGCCCCAATCCTTCCCTTGCTGTGGGGGCGTTCATCTGCCCCCCTCCCCCCTCTGCCCACCACAACAGAGTTACCAGCTGGAGGCAACTGCGTCCAGTGTGTTTGAGGACTGCTGCCCGTTTAGTCCATGGCCAAATCTTTGGATCCAAATCAGGACAGTGATTCGAATCATTGAATCACTGTCCCTCCAAATCTGCTGAATCCAAATTTAAATACTTGCTGCTTCGCAGAGGCCTAATTCTTAGATGATGTCACACTATGGGGTGGGCAATTATTTGGGTGCCAGCGACCCGTGGTACGCCACAGGTGCCTGCTGTAAGGTCATAGTATCTGGGGCAGCTCCTTTCAGCTCTGAGCTACAGACAGGTGGGGTGATGCCAGTCTAGCCTGAGCAGAGAGGAATCAGGGCCTGAGCACGGCTGGCCCAGGGCCCGTCACATGGAGTCAGATGGGCAGGTGGGACTGCTTCCACCCAGAGTCCCCCTGTGGCACCAATGGAGGCTGGAGCCAGAGCTGCTAGGGCCTGTGTGGCTCACCCAGGGCTTGCTGTGCAGTGTTGGGCAGGTGGATGGGAGCTGCTTCTACCCAGTCTCCCCTGTAGCTGCTGCCTGCGCCACCCACCCATGGTCTGGACAGAATCAATAGGTGTGCTGAATATGGCTCCCAGGCTCCATTTGCCCATCCCTGTGTCCTACCATTACAAATGCCTATGTGTTTCTAGATTTATGGGGATTCTCAGAAACAACATCATAATAACATTTTGCTGTTTTGAAATGGCTATGTTGTGACCTTATTATGCGAGAGGCAAGGATTTCTTAGGGTGATAACTTTTTATTGGACCAATTATTTAGTTGAGATAAAGTTAGACAAGCTTTGAATGCAACATGTTCTTTGTCAGGTCTCAACCTGTGCTTTCGAAAGCTTGTCTAACTTTATCCCAATGACATAGTTGGTTCAATAAGAGATATCACTAAGAAATCCCTGCCTCTCACATAATTTTTGGACCATCACGGCTTCAATGTCACTCTTACACGACCATGATTTAATTATAACATTTTCCAATAATTCGAGTCATTAAATACTTTCATACACAATACATTTTGCGGTAGCTGTAAAATGTTTTAATTTTATTTTATTGTGACCTCATTACTATTTAATTTTTGCTTTCATTTATTTTTCAGAAATCATATTCCATGTTTAGGAGATGCTGTCTTTGTTCACCTTGTTTATATTTGTCTTGCAGAAATGGCCTATGCGATCCAGATTATACATTGGAGCTACAGGACAGTTCTTGAATCACTCATTGCAAGGAGAAAATACAAACCAAGGAGAAACATCAACAAATTCACAAATTTAATCTTTTTCTTTTTTAAAATATTTATTACACCAGATATACCATATTTAAGTTAAAGCACATCTTCAGGTAAACTACACTTTCTGACATTCTGTTTATGGGTGAGAGGGGCTTGATTCTTAAATGTATCCTACACCTCATCAAGTAAATGTGAAACTTTTTTTTGTCCTTAATAGTAAAGACTGATGTTTGAAATAGGAGGTAACACTGATATGTACAATTGCACTCACCACCAACCTGAAGCAGTGGGCCAAGGTAATACTGCTAATAGCCAATGAAGAGGAAGCACTCTCATCTGCTGAGCACAGACAACTCACAGAAAGTTTTATGTAAGAACAAATACAGTATTGACTGTATCATAGTGCAATACAAAGCTTTAGTTGGAAAACGAAAAGCAAGCAGATTTTAATATTTACAAAGAAGAAAAAAATCCAAATAATACATACACTTTTTTGACTCGGTGAAACCCTGACCTAATTGAAGTCAGTACCAAAGCTTTCATTAGGTGCAGACAGAAGTGACAATTTTTGCTTGATCTGGCCCCTGAAAGGTCTCTATAGCCATGACCAACACAAGTGCATGGCTGCAGAGTGTTTTAAAAGGACCCGATCCTGTGAAAATCTGAATCCCTCATTGAATTGAGGTTTCAATGAGGACTTTTCAAAATGGAGTGTCTTCAGTAACTTGTGTCTGTGCACGCCAGGAGCAGGGCTGGGCTGAACACAGTTCAGCCTTCCTTCTGGCACTGTCTTCAGAATGGGAGGAGGTGGGGAAGTGGAGGGAGTTCAGACAGGGTTTTTTTTCAGCTGGCACTGGAGAATCGGGTGGGTGGATTGGAGCCTCTCCACCCCCCCTCCAGAGCCTGCTGGGCAATCCCCAGAATGCGATCCCTCTGCTCCCTTTCCCCCCCTCTCATTCTGAAAGCAGCACTGGGGCTGGGAGTGAGGAGGGGTGTTACTAGGGGAGAGTGGCTGCACACTCACAGTTGCTCTAAACAGCAGCTTAATTCCCCAAACCCTGGGACCCAGCAGTGAATGCCTGTTGGGTCTGGGGGATTGTTGCAACTCAGGGTGCTTCCTGCAAAGTGCTATGACTTGTAATGGGAAGTGCTCTTCTGTCTGCACCTACTGATTCCAGTAGGGGTAGGGGTAAGATTTCACAACAGGGGTGAATCTCAGATGATCTTCACATTCTAATTTCTGTATTTTCATTTTAAAATGTGAATGTGAATTCATTGTGAAGTGAAAAGTGTCCTGCAATTTACTACCACAGACCTTCAAATATTACACAGTACAACCTGCTTTTAGACTGAATGTAGTAGTAATATATGTTTATATATCGATCAGTAGTATGGTGTTGTACATTACTGGGCTTGAAATATTTAAAATGTGTTCTGGGCTTAATCCAAAGAAACAGCGTGTTTGTTTTAAATATCATGATTTATTTACTATGTCTTTTAAGTAATTCGTATTTAAGAAATTGGGCTCTTATGTTTTGCTGGTTCCTGATACACTTCATTTTAAAATATCTGCTGTAAATAGGCAATCATAAATGAAATTAAATGTGCAGTCAGATACCATCCAACAGTTTCTATTATGTAAAAGCTTGTACATGGGTACTAATTAATGCTACAACTAATATTGTATTAAACACTATTAATTGGAAACTTCTATATAAACAGCTGTGCTGCAGATTTAAAACAAAAAATGTATCAACTTAATCTCCTATAGTGCAAGAAATGATTAGAATGTAAGAGGATGATGATAGTTTGTATTTACTATACCAGTTTTGTGGGTGGACTTAATGATTTAAACCACAGAGATCCATTTCACAGATAAAGAAAAACTGCTCACTTAAGTGCAAGTTCTGAAAAAACTACCTGCCTATTTACGTACTTCAGGTTTTTCTGTGTCCAGCTTGAGGCCATTCCAACTTCATTTTCAGAGATTCTGAACACTTCAGTGTGAGTTCTGAGTGCCCAGCACCTCTGCAGAGATGCTAAGCATGTTAGCTAGTATTTAGAGTGCTCAACATCTCTGAAATCAGGTCCTAGTTTCTCCAATTGGACACTAAAATCAGAAAGTACATTTGTAACGCAGGCCTAAGTGATTTTTTTTTGTTTGTTTTTTGTTCAAGGTCATGTATGAAATGGGTGGCAATACTAGGAACAGACCACTTTTATATACTTTAACCACAAGAATACTCTTTCTCTTTCAAATAATTTCAGAAACAATTTGCAAAAAAATTAATATTTTTTAAATAGTGTATTAAGGAAGTAATAACTG
>NW_005842342.1:1292140-1296150 GCF_000455745.1 Alligator sinensis
TAAGAATCTCTTTGCTGTCATTGGAGAACTATACAAGTAGCTAGCTGTTCCTTTTGAAACTTGAATTCTTTTGTAACTTATATAACCTTGCTGCCTAAATACAGTACAAGCATTAATCTTCCCAACATTCCACCATGCAGGAAAGTCTTATCTTCATGTTACAAGCAAGACAATTAATCTTACTGCCTACTGTATAAAGTATTTACTTCATGTTACAAAAGAAAAAGGACCAAGTAACTTGCCTAAATCAGTGACAAAGTTGAGGACAGAGCCCAGAACCTCTGGTTCCTAGTCCTTATTCACCTCCTTACTGAATTGCCCTTCCAGAATAAACTAGAGTTTAAAAAAAAAAGTATAAAAAGTTTAATACCAATATGGTAAAATACATACTAATTATTTTGCATGGATATTCATTTTAGGTATTTTTTTCTTTTGAACAATGTTCCTGATAGCAAAAAAGTAAAATGTGGAGTTTCCCATACCAAGACTGGGAGTGTGTAATACTTGTTAAAAATCTGCAAGAAGAGTTGAACACAAAGATGACAAAATTAGCAGATATTACAGGGTGGGGGGATTTTCAGGTAGTCAAATCTAAAGAAGACTGAGGAATTTCAGAGTATTTATTTGGATTAATGAAATGAGAAATGCAAAGCAGAATACATAATTTTAATAAATTCTAAACTTAAAGTAGTAGTTTCAGAAAAAAAAGAACCCATGTGAAATGCTTGTACTAGTGAAGTTACTAACAAAACATCTATTTTACCCCTAGACATTATTGTATTGAGAACTTAATGAAGACCTTTGCTCCCAGTGCAGCTGTAATCGAGAATATGCAAAGCAAGATGATGCATCAAAAAAATGAAACAAAAGTCTGGAAAAGGAGGTGTTGGAGAGGGGAGTTAGAGAAGGGCAGCAAGAATGTTTAGGGGCACGTAAGAACTTTTATAACATTTGAAAGACCTGGATTCTTTGTTCTACAAAGAAAAATAAGAGGGGACATGAAAATAGCACACACAATTAACAAATGGCTAAAATAATTTAGATTAGCATCCATGTTCAGCCTTTCTTATATTAGAGGACCATGGGATATCAATTAAATTAAAAGGGGGAAATATCAAAACTGATAAGTATTTTTCATAGAGACCCAACTCACCTGTAGAATTTAATTGCTGCCATATATTTTTTTTGAAGACAAGAGCTTACCAGGACTCTTAAAAAAGATTATGTATAGCATCATAGAAAAGTAACAGGAAACGGTCTTCAGGAGGTCACCTAGTCCAGCCCTTTGCTCAAGGCAGAATCCACTGCATCTAAATTATTCCAGACATGGGCTTATTGAATCTGTTCTTAAACTTCGAAGGATAGCACAGATTTCCTAGAGAGGTGGTAAAATCCAAGATGTTTAACTACCCTCACAATGCAGAAGTTATTTCTTTATTTAATCTGAATATTTGGAACTATAATAGTTAATATTTCACATTAACAAATCTGTGTCCTCAGGATGCAGGACAAGACAAGCTCTACCTGTACCAAAGTTTGGAGTAATTTTTTTCTGAGGTCAGGTTGTTTCATAAGTGTCAGCTTCAGGATTTTGTGCGCCACCTTCTAAAACAATTGGAATGGTAATGGTCAGAAACAAGACATTAGCCTGGATGAACCACTGGTCTGAGCCAGCGTGGGAACTTTGTGTTTTAGTGTTCCTAAATGAAGCATGATATTTAGACAAGAATAGGTTTGCTGAAGGTACAGTTCAACTTCAAGTATCTAAAATGTAACTGATATTTCCTATACTCAAAATTAAAGGATGATCTGGTGCTTGCATATTATTCTAATTATAAACTTAATGTTTTACAAAATGGTCTTATAGTTGTTTTTTTGTTAGCTTTGGTACTTTCATTACACCTCAAAAGGCATGATTTATTTCACTCTACAAGCATAGTGACTAGAGACTTTAACAGAACTTCTACTGCTGTCATTACAGCTTCTCATTCAGTACAATACCAAATTTAAACTAGTTTTAAGTGAACACACACATATGCAGAATGTTTTGAATATCCTGATTATGTACTTTTCAGCCTGTATGTACAGCTGTAATTACAATACTATGCCTTCTAGTTAATTTTTCCTCTTTGTTAATATATTCCCTGCCACTCGTTATTTTTCCCTTAGAGACTACTAAAAAGAACAGAACTTTCATTGTGCTTGGGTAAATTGAAGAGTAGTGAATTATTTTTCTGTGGTTTTTACTCGTACATATTTTTCACTGAGAATTGTTCTGTGTTGGGTTGATACAAGAATATAGTCCTACATCAAATCTTTCACAAAGTAAACTGCAGGGTCACTACTGTTCCTCTTAGAACTACATACTCAGATATCCTTAAAATATTTTTCCTTTCTTAACCCTATCCTTGAAACTTTTCAGGAAACATCTATTTTCTAGCTAATGCCACAGTCCCGCAAGATGTTCCATTTATATAGATCTATGTATTAAAGTAGAGCTCCAAAGGAGACGGGAAGACACTGAAGGAGATCACATACAGGGGCCAGCTTGCAAGAGTTGAATCCAGGGTCTAAATCTGCAACCTTTATTTATGAGTAAATGTTCAGTGTTACATGTAGCAAGTCTAGACTATTTGTATGAGTACAGACAACCCCTGCTTAGCGCTCTTAATTGGTTCCTGAAAAACTGAGCATTAAGCAAAACTGAAAGTTTTTGATGACCCAAGATGGCGACACTTTTTTAATGACCCAAGATGGTGACCACGAGTGTTATAACGAAACTCACTGAGCACTAAGTGGAATCAGATATCAATTTTAAATGATTGTTATAGCAAAACAGCGTTAAGTGGGAGTTGCCTGTACATGTTGCATGCTCAGGCTTCAGATTCATCAACTCTATTAGATGTGATTAATTCCTAAGGATTTCCTACACACTACCATTCAATTGTCAAAACTCAACACAGCTATTATTACAACAGCAATTATTAAAGTCCCTATGGCTAGTGGTCCAATTAGCAATAAAAAGTCAGGAATAATCAGTGATTTGGATTATTTGTACAGAAATAATTTCAGTAAAGTTCATGTGCTCCTTGTGTTTGAGCATTAATTTTCCATCTGAGGAGAACCACAGTTTCTGGCATGGAGCCCATGGACTGGTCGCAGATTTGGAATGTTGATCTTGAACACAAATATAAATGCTAATTCTGCCTAAAGTTGAAAAAAGCCGATCTGTATTAAAAAGGCTTTGAATAAAAATGCAATGCACATACAGTTTGAGTTCATTCAGATCAAGCTGACACAAGCAAAGGAGTCACAAAGGTAAGTCATCATAGGCAACTTCCTTCCTGTTCCAAATTGACTTTATGGTGTAGACTCCTTGGGGGAACTTCATGGATTTCCAGAGGATGCAAAATGTTCATGGCTGCGAAAAAGGACTGTTGTCCCGGGGGCTGACATTTCTGTTTACTAATGAGGTTTACAGGTGTAAGTACAGCTCCTATAATGGCTCAGTGGAAAATAAACATTTATATTCACTCAAATACACTCAAGTTAAAAGTATATTAGGTTGCAAAGTCAAGCACTCAAAATGTAGGAAATGCCAGTATGATGGCTGCAGCCCCCATGCATGTATTATGCAGTGTTCCCACCGTCCCATGGGAAATCTAGCTGAACCAGAAATAGAATCCTGCCTCCTAAGTCCCAGTGTCTTCAAAAGTGAATGTCTTTTCTCTTCTTGTAGTCCTCTCTTTCAGTTGCAATCTTTATATACAGAATATATTTAATCAGGAAACCCTTGGTGCTTATTCCTGGATCTAGCGGGGCTTGTAACCTAGTAGATGCAACTAGTATGGCCAAACAGAAATTTCGTATGTTCATTTTGATGGCTAAGGTGGCTAGGTGGATGAGATATGGGTCTACCATAGTAGGGATGTAGGGATGCTAGACTCAAACCCCAGCAACGTATGGGAACCTGAGCTACCTTTAGGGTCCTCCTCTGGACAGGGCCAGTG
>NW_005842342.1:1296160-1297814 GCF_000455745.1 Alligator sinensis
TATCTTATATTTTTGCCCTTTTGTAGACATAAGGCTATACCACAGAGCGGATGAAGTGGAGAGCTCTGCAATGCTTCTAGGACAGTGACTCTCAACTAGAGTCCTGGGATACCTTAGCATCCTTGCAAGGGTACCACAGGGTACCATGCAACACTTAGAACAAACTTTATAACAGCTTTTGAGGGAAAGAATAATGTAATGCATGAGGGTAAATTGAAAATGAAATGAAATGCACCATAGGTTCACCAGACTGACCTAATCTCTCTGCGGTTAGATAAGATTTTTCTAGATCAGCAATTCTTAGTCAGGGTGCTGAGGCACATGGAGATGCTTTGGGATCCTTGGGTAACTAGTGCCTCCTGATCCTGGGGGGGGGGGACCAGCAGCCGATCGCTGATCACAGGGTGTGGGGGGGTCCCCCAGCGGCTGATCAAACCTGAAGTGCCAGCAAACCAAATGTGCCAGCAGCACTTCTCTTGGTGCCCTCACAGTCTCAGGGGGGGCACCAGCCATGACCCCCCCACACTCCCCTGCTGGCATGGGCCAGTCTCGGGGCCCCCTCCGTGCCCTCCCTATGCCTACAAAGGGTGTTGCACGTTAGAACTGTTAGGTGTGCAAACATGATTCACAAGACAAATCCAGAGGGCACGTCCAGACAAGTGTGGCCCTGCAGTATATGGTGCTGCAAACACATCTACAGCACCCCAGCTAGACGTCCAGGGGTCAAAAAAAACGTGCGGAAAAAACCCCCAAACGGAGCAGCAGGCGCTTGGGCAGTGTGTGCTGCTGAAAAGCGGAGCTGGGTTACCCCGAGCCATGCTGTGGCTGCCAGCCTGGCTCCGCACTGCAGCTGCAGCCCTGGAAGGCCCCAGGACAGACTGCCTAGCCCAGTGCTGACCCCAACCTCCCCTACCCCGCCCCGGGTAACTTGCCGTGTGGGCTGGGAGTGAAGAGCTGTGCTGTGGAAATGGGGCCAGAAATGGGGTCATGCTGAAGAAAAGTGTGGAAAGCGCTGCTCTTGTACTTCTCTGTAGCCAAAAAACGAGTGAAAACAAAGGCGGCATATTCTGAGGGGGGTGTGAGTCTAGCAAGGGTGCGTTTAAAACGTCTGTCCTCCAGTCTACAAGACGCTGAGAGGCACGGCTGTAGGAGTCAGGCTCGCAGCCGGCTGCTGAAGGGAGCTCTGTAGTAGGCAGGTCTTCAGGGCTGAACACGATGTCCCGGCGCAGGGTTAGGCTAGCGAGTGTCTCCGAGGGCCCCGCTTCAGCTTCAAATGAAAGCTGGCTGGAAACCAGCTAGGCCGCCGTCATATGTTCAAGCACTGTCACAGCCGGCTGGCTCCTTTTATAGCCGGACAGTCACGCTTCTCCCGCGACTATTACTTTGGCCGTGCGGCCGCTCCAAGTTTATCGCGCGCTTCCCCCGGGACTTGCGCGGTAAGTGTAACGTGCGGCGGCAAGGCAAAGCCAACGCGCAGGGGAAGGCCCGCGCGGCTGCGTCTCAGCCTGGGCGACAAGCGAGGCCGGCGTCAGCGCAAAAGCCCCTGCGGTGCCCAGCTGGGGGCGGGGCGGGGCGGGGCGAGAGGGAGCGGACTGTGTCTTCAGAGCGGGAAAGCCGAGAGAACGAGGAGGGTGGGGGCGCTGGCGGGCAGGCC